>NC_069504.1:1005531573-1005640106 GCF_027579735.1 Bombina bombina | reverse complement strand
TCTAGAAGCACGAATCTGTGCATGTTATCTGAAGCAATCATATGCTGGCCCTTCTCTACCTGGCACTCTGCAGAAGGAAAGGGTTCTTCCAGTCCTCTTGGCAATTAAATCTTCAAGTTTCTTTCCAAACAGCTTAGCTGTAGGTAAATTTAACAAATAGAAGTGTACACCAATGTTCATATAACTGCATGTAATAGACACTACTATAAAGAAGAACATGCACAGATACTGATCTAAAAATCCAGTATAAAACTTTTTTTTAAAACTTACTTAGAAGCTCCCAGTTTAGCACTGTTGGTGATGTTAGGCTGGGACACCCAGTTAAAGGAACTAGGAAAGCAGGAAGAGCAGACACTCCCCCTCCCAAGCATATTAAAAGACAGATTACATAAACAGGAGTAGAAGAAATCTGTAGACTTCAGACTACATCTGATACTTAAGGGCTTGGCTAGGAATATGAAAATAAGCACAATGTTATTAAAAATAAAAATAAACAAAACTATACATTGTTACAAAAATACTCCCAGATAGGCTATATAAATGGATCATCTACAAAACATGTATGTAAAGAAAAATCTAGTGTACAATGTCCCTTTAAGTTTAGGTGAAGAATCCGCTTCCTAAACGTTTAAGCCATAGAAACAGAATAGATGTAACAATACAATAAGCATGCAGCCATAACAAATCATGCAAAACTTCAGAACATTAAGTTAGAAGTTGGGAAATGTCAAAATAAAATACATTTTTCCTTCAATAGACTGAGAAGATGACTGTTCAGTGATGGATCTCTGCCTAATCCAGAATTTTCTGAGCTTCCTTTATTGCCAGGGAATTTCTGGTTCCCCCTGGAGATTGATATATGCCACAGCTGTGACATTGTCTGACTGAAACTGAAGGAAGGATTCTATCCTTAACTGGGACCAAAATAGAAGAGACCTATGAATTGCTCCAAAATATTAATGGGCAACTTCGCCTCCCAAGATGCTCAAACTCCCTGAGCAAGGCAAGAAACCCATACTGTACCCCAGCCGGACAGACTTGCATCTGTCGAAATAAGAGTCCACAGAGAACGAGCAATGCTTGTTCCCTGAGAAATGCGCTGGGGAACTAACCACCATGAGTGAGACTGCATTGCTAGAGTACTCAAAGAGAAATTATTTGTGAAAACTGGGAAAGATCCCTGTTCCACTGATTCAGCATGCAAAGCTGAAGGGGCCTCTGATGCAGCCGGGCAATAAGGGACTGTATCTGATGCTACCACCATTACACCTATTACTTTCATACAGGAAGCTACTGAGGGGAAAAGGCTGAGCCTGTAGATTCAGACAGGCAGACATTAATTTTGACATCCTTGTCTCTGTTAAATAGAGTCTCATGGAGAGTGAATCTATTTTAAACCTCAGAAAAGTTACCTTTGTCTGAGGAATACAAAAAAAACTCTGACAAATTTACTTTCCAACCATGGGGCTGAAGAAATGACAACAGTAGGTTGACATACTAAAATCCTCTGAGATCTTATGACTGAGACCAAGGCACCTAGAATTTTTTTTAAAGATTCTCGGTGCAGTTGCTAGACCAAATGGAAGGGCCATAAACTGATGTTTGTCCAAAAAGGCAAAGCTCAGAAATTGGAGGTGATCCAAAGGAACTGGGAGATGTACGTAAGCATCCTTTAAGTCTATGGTCAATATATAATGACCTTAAAGGGACACTGAAGTTTTTTTTTATTCAAATCTCTTCATAGTTCATTAGAAAGAGGGAACTCTTTGGCCTGTTATAGATTTTAAAATTTTGAACAAATTTGTCAGGATTCCTACTTTCAAATCGGGACAATCCTTCCTTTTATTCGTTAAAGGGACACTAAACCCACATTTTTTTCTTTCATGATTCAGATAGAGCATGCAATTTTAAGCAACTTTCTAATTTACTCCTATTATGAATTTTTCTTCATTCTCTAACTATCTTTATTTGAAAAGCAAGAATGTAAGTTTAGAAGCCGGACCATTTTTGGTTCACAACCTGGGTTGTCCTTGCTGATTGGACAGCACCAATGAACAAGTGCTGTCCAGCGTTCTAAACCAAACATTTTCAAATAAAGATAGCAAGGGAATGAAGAAAAATTGATAATAGGAGTAAATTAGAAAGTTGCTTAAAGTTGCATGCTCTATTTGAATCATGAAAGAAAAAAAATGTGGGTTTAGTGTCCCTTTAACGAATAAAAGGAAGGATTGTCCCGATTTGAAAGTAGGAATCCTGAAAATTTGTTCAAAATTTTAAAATCTATAACAGGCCAAAGAGTTCCCTCTTTCTAAGGAACTATGAAGAGATTTGAATAAAAAAAACTTTCTCCTTTACTTATAGAGGAACTGGGACTATAACCCCTATAGATTCCAGATGTTAAACGCATTAAAGAAAAGCCTGAGCTTTCACAGTGTTCTTTGGTACCCTTGAAAGGAAAAAACATAATTTATGTAAGAACTTACCTGATAAATTCATTTCTTTCATATTAGCAAGAGTCCATGAGCTAGTGACGTATGGGATATACATTCCTACCAGGAGGGGCAAAGTTTCCCAAACCTCAAAATGCCTATAAATACACCCCTCACCACACCCACAATTCAGTTTAATGAATAGCCAAGAAGTGGGGTGATAAAAAAGTGCGAAAGCATATAAAATAAGGAATTGGAATAATTGTGCTTTATACAAAAATCATAACCACCCCAAAAAAAGGGCGGGCCTCATGGACTCTTGCTAATATGAAAGAAATGAATTTATCAGGTAAGTTCTTACATAAATTATGTTTTCTTTCATGTAATTAGCAAGAGTCCATGAGCTAGTGACGTATGGGATAATGATTACCCAAGATGTGGATCTTTCCACGCAAGAGTCACTAGAGAGGGAGGGATAAAATAAAGACAGCCAATTCCTGCTGAAAATAATCCACACCCAAAATAAAGTTTAATGAAAAACATAAGCAGAAGATTCAAACTGAAACCGCTGCCTGAAGTACTTTTCTACCAAAAACTGCTTCAGAAGAAGAAAATACATCAAAATGGTAGAATTTAGTAAAAGTATGCAAAGAGGACCAAGTTGCTGCTTTGCAAATCTGATCAA
This sequence comes from Bombina bombina, assembly GCF_027579735.1. Lineage (NCBI taxonomy): Eukaryota > Metazoa > Chordata > Amphibia > Anura > Bombinatoridae > Bombina > Bombina bombina. The sequence continues at coordinate 1,005,636,992 of NC_069504.1, read as the reverse complement.
TCGAAGCTTCATTCCTAAACGCCCAGGAAGTAGAAACTGACCTAGTAGAATGAGCTGTAATCCTTTGAGGCGGAGATTTACCCGACTCAACATTGGCATCTTGGTTGAAATCTTTAATTCATCTTGCCTAAGAAATGGCAGAAGCTTTCTGGCCTTTTCTAGAACCAGAAAAGATAACAAATAAACTAGAAGTCTTTCGGAAAGACTTAGTAGCTTCAACATAATATTTCAAAGCTCTAACAACATCCAAAGAATGCAATGATTTCTCCTTAGAATTCTTAGGATTAGGACATAATGAAGGAACCACAATTTCCCTACTAATGTTGTTAGAATTCACAACTTTAGGTAAAAATTCAAAAGAAGTTCGCAACACTGCCTTATCCTGATGAAAAATCAGAAAAGGAGACTCACAAGAAAGAGCAGATAATTCAGAAACTCTTCTGGCAGAAGAGATTGCCAAAAGGAACAAAACTTTCCAAGAAAGTAATTTAATGTCCAATGAATGCATAGGTTCAAACAGAGGAGCTTGAAGAGCCCCCAGAACCAAATTCAAACTCCAAGGAGGAGAAATTGACTTAATGACAGGTTTTATACGAACCAAAGCTTGTACAAAACAATGAATATCAGGAAGATTAGCAATCTTTCTGTGAAAAAGAACAGAAAGAGCAGAGATTTGTCCTTTCAAAGAACTTGCGGATAAACCTTTATCTAAACCATCCTGAAGAAACTGTAAAATTCTCGGAATTCTAAAAGAATGCCAAAAAAATAATGAGAAAGACACCAAGAAATATAAGTCTTCCAGACTCTATAATATATCTCTCTGGATACAGATTTACGAGCCTGTAACATAGTAGTAATCACAGAGTCAGAGAAACCTCTTTGACCAAGAATCAAGCGTTCAATCTCCATACCTTTAAATTTAAGGATTTGAGATCCTGATGGAAAAAAGGACCTTGCGACAGAAGGTCTGGTCGTAGCGGAAGAGTCCACGGATGGCAAGAGGCCATCCGGACAAGATCCGCATACCAAAACCTGTGAGGCCATGCCGGAGCTACCAGCAGAACAAACGAGCATTCCTTCAGAATCTTGGAGATTACTCTTGGAAGAAGAACTAGAGGCGGAAAGATATAAGCAGGATGATACTTCCAAGGAAGTGATAATGCATCCACTGCTTCCGCCTGAGGATCCCGGGATCTGGACAGATACCTGGGAAGTTTCTTGTTTAGATGAGACGCCATCAGATCTATTTCTGGAAGCTCCCACATTTGAACAATCTGAAGAAATACCTCTGGGTGAAGAGACCATTTGCCCGGATGCAACGTTTGGCGACTGAGATAATCTGCTTCCCAATTGTCTATACCTGGGATATGAACCGCAGAGATTAGACAGGAGCTGGATTCCGCCCAAACCAGAATTCGAGATACTTCTTTCATAGCCAGAGGACTGTGAGTCCCTCCTTGATGATTGATGTATGCCACAGTTGTGACATTGTCTGTCTGAAAACAAATGAACGATTCTCTCTTCAGAAGAGGCCAAGACTGAAGAGCTCTGAAAATTGCACGGAGTTCCAAAATATTGATCGGTAATCTCACCTCCTGAGATTCCCAAACTCCTTGTGCCGTCAGAGATCCCCACACAGCTCCCCAACCTGTGAGACTTGCATCTGTTGAAATTACAGACCAGGTCGGAAGCACAAAAGAAGCCCCCTGAATTAAACGATGGTGATCTGTCCACCACGTTAGAGAGTGTCGTACAATCGGTTTTAAAGATATTAATTGAGATATCTTTGTGTAATCCTTGCACCATTGATTCAGCATACAGAGCTGAAGAGGTCGCATGTGAAAACGAGCAAAGGGGATCGCGTCCGATGCAGCAGTCATAAGACCTAGAATTTCCATGCATAAGGCTACCGAAGGGAATGATTGTGACTGAAGGTTTCGACAAGCTGAAATCAATTTTAGACGTCTCTTGTCTGTTAAAGACAGAGTCATGGACACTGAATCTATCTGGAAACCCAGAAAGGTTACCCTTGTCTGAGGAATCAATGAACTTTTTGGTGAATTGATCCTCCAACCATGATCTTGAAGAAACAACACAAGTCGATTCGTATGAGATTCTGCTAAATGTAAAGACTGAGCAAGTACCAAGATATCGTCCAAATAAGGAAATACCACAATACCCTGTTCTCTGATTACAGACAGAAGGGCACCGAGAACCTTTGAAAAAATTCTTGGAGCTGTAGCTAGGCCAAACGGCAGAGCCACAAACTGGTAATGCTTGTCCAGAAAAGAGAATCTCAGGAACTGATAATGATCTGGATGAATCGGAATATGCAGATATGCATCCTGTAAATCTATTGTGGACATAAAATGCCCTTGCTGAACAAAAGGCAAGATAGTCCTTACAGTTACCATTTTGAACGTTGGTATCCTTACATAACGATTCAATATTTTTAGATCCAGAACTGGTCTGAAGGAATTCTCCTTCTTTGGTACAATGAAGAGATTTGAATAAAACCCCATCCCCTGTTCCAGAACTGGAACTGGCATAATTACTCCAGCCAACTCTAGATCTGAAACACAATTCAGAAATGCTTGAGCTTTCACTGGATTTACTGGGACACGGGAAAGAAAAAATCTCTTTGCAGGAGGTCTCATCTTGAAACCAATTCTGTACCCTTCTGTAACAATGTTCTGAATCCAAAGATTGTGAACAGAATTGATCCAAATTTCTTTGAAAAAACGTAACCTGCCCCCTACCAGCTGAGCTGGAATGAGGGCCGCACCTTCATGTGGACTTAGAAGCAGGCTTTGCCTTTCTAGAAGGCTTGGATTTATTCCAGACTGGAGATGGTTTCCAAACTGAAACTGCTCCTGAGGATGAAGGATCAGGCTTTTGTTCTTTGTTGAAGCGAAAGGAACGAAAACGATTATTAGCCCTGTTTTTACCCTTAGATTTTTTATCCTGTGGTAAAAAAGTTCCTTTCCCACCAGTAACAGTTGAGATAATGGAATCCAACTGAGAACCAAATAATTTGTTACCCTGTAAAGAAATGGAAAGTAGAGTTGATTTAGAAGCCATATCAGCATTCCAAGTTTTAAGCCATAAAGCTCTTCTAGCTAAAATAGCTAGAGACATAAACCTGACATCAACTCTGATAATATCAAAAATGGCATCACAGATAAAATTATTAGCATGCTGAAGAAGAATAATAATATTATGAGAATCATGATCTGTTACTTGTTGTGCTAAAGTCTCCAACCAAAAAGTTGAAGCTGCAGCAACATCAGCCAAAGATATAGCAGGTCTAAGAAGATTACCTGAACACAGATAAGCTTTTCTTAGAAAGGATTCAATTTTCCTATCTAAAGGATCTTTAAACGAAGTACCATCTGACGTAGGAATAGTAGTACGTTTAGCAAGGGTAGAAATAGCCCCATCGACTTTAGGGATTTTGTCCCAAAATTCTAATCTGTCAGACGGCACAGGATATAATTGCTTAAAACGTTTAGAAGGAGCAAATGAATTACCCAATTTATCCCATTCTCTGGAAATTACTTCAGAAATAGCATTAGGAACAGGAAAAACTTCTGGAATAACCACAGGAGATTTAAATACCTTATCTAAACGTTTAGAATTAGTATCAAGAGGACCAGAATCCTCTATTTCTAAAGCAATTAGTACTTCTTTAAGTAAAGAACGAATAAATTCCATTTTAAATAAATATGAAGATTTATCAGCATCAATCTCTGAGACAGAATCCTCTGAACCAGAAGAGTCATCAGAATCAGAATGATGATGTTCATATAAAAATTCATCTGTAGAGAGAGAAGTTTTAAAAGATTTTTATGTTTACTAGAAGGAGAAATAACAGACATAGCCTTCTTGATGGATTCAGAAACAAAATCTCTTATGTTATCAGGAACATTCTGCACCTTAGATGTTGAGGGAACTGCAACAGGCAATGGTACATTACTAAAGGAAATATTATCTGCTTTAACAAGTTTGTCATGACAATTAATACAAACAACAGCCGGAGGAATAGCTACCAAAAGTTTACAGCAGATACACTTAGCTTTGGTAGTTCCAGCACTAGATAGCGATTTTCCTGAAGTATCTTCTGACTCAGATGCAACGTGAGACATCTTGCAATATGTAAGAGAAAAAACAACATATAAAGCAAAATTGATCAAATTCCTTAAATGACAGTTTCAGGAATGGGAAAAAATGCCAATAAACAAGCTTCTAGTAACCAGAAGCAAAGAAAAAATGAGACTGAAATAATGTGGAGACAAAAGCGACGCCCATATTTTTTGGCGCCAAATAATACGCCCACATTGTTTGGCGCCTAAATGCTTTTTGGCGCCAAAAATGACGCCACATCCGGAACGCCAACATTTTTGGCGCAAAAGGATGTCAAAAAATGACGCAACTTCCGGCGACACGTATGACGCCGGAAACAGAAAAGATTTTTTGCGCCAAAAAAATCCGCGCCAAGAATGACGCAATAAAATGAAGCATTTTCAGCCCCCGCGAGCCTAACAGCCCACAGGGAAAAAAAGTCAAATTTTTAAGGTAAGAAAAAATGATTGATTCAAATGCATTATCCCAAATATGAAACTGACTGTCTGAAAATAAGGAATGTTGAACATTCTGAGTCAAGGCAAATAAATGTTTGAATACATATATTTAGAACTTTATAAATACAGTGCCCAACCATAGCTTAGAGTGTCACAGAAAATAAGATTTACTTACCCCAGGACACTCATCTACATGTTTGTAGAAAGCCAAACCAGTACTGAAACGAAAATCAGCAGAGGTAATGGTATATAAATAAGAGTATATCGTCGATCTGAAAAGGGAGGTAAGAGATGTATCTCTACGACCGATAACAGAGAACCTATGAAATAGACCCCGTAGAAGGAGATCACTGCATTCAAATAGGCAATACTCTCCTCACATCCCTCTGACATTCACTGCACGCTGAGAGGAAAACCGGGCTCCAACTTGCTGCGGAGCGCATATCAACGTAGAATCTAGCACAAACTTACTTCACCACCTCCATAGGAGGCAAAGTTTGTAAAACTGAATTGTGGGTGTGGTGAGGGGTGTATTTATAGGCATTTTGAGGTTTGGGAAACTTTGCCCCTCCTGGTAGGAATGTATATCCCATACGTCACTAGCTCGTGGACTCTTGCTAATTACATGAAAGAAATCTGTCTCAGGGAGACTGATTTGAAGCCATCACTCAGATACCCCTTGAGAAACAATTTTCAGAGTCCAAGGATCTGAAACGGAGTGAAACCATGCATCCTGGACTGGGGGCTGCACCTCCATGCTGACTTGCAAGTAGGGGTGAAACCTTGGACTGCTTGGACTTGTGCCTATTGTCATCAGGCCTCCAGGGCTTACTTGAGCCACTTAAAATTGAGGAAGAGGCAGACAACTTTTGCTCTTTATTTTGATGAAAGGAACGAAATTAACCAGAAAAGTAATGTATTCTTAGAAGCTGCATCAACAGACCAAGATTTAAGCCATAAAGCATGTCTGGCAACAACTGTGAAACACAAATTCTAAGAGCTAATTCTGATAATACCAAAAATAGCATCACTTACAAAAGTATTAGCACATTTAAGTATCGTCAAAAAAATAGATCTCATCAAGAGCCTGAATTAGAGAGATTCTGTAACCATTTAGAGATAGAAGCTGATACATCAACAAAAGCAACAACAGTTTTAAAAATATAACCAGAATGGAGATAACATTTTCTTAAAGAGGAAACAAGCTTCCTATATAATGTGTTTCCATAGGAAGAGTAGTTTGTTTTTGTTTGTTTTTTTAACTAAAGCAGAAATAGCCTCATCCACATTAGGGACATTATCAAATGTTCATAATTAGACTGAAAATGGTACATTTTTTTAAATCTGGGAAGACTAAAAATAAATACTTAAAGGCTTCAGTCAATTCTTAGCCCACATTTTAGAGACATAGGAACAGGAAAAAATTAAGCTAATTCATCCTGACATTTAAAATAAGTATCTAGCTGACCCTTAGAAGTCTCCCCAGCAGAGATATCACCTGAAAACTCTAAAACAAGCAATACTTTTTTAAGCAAAGAGGGGATTAATTCAGTCATGATTAAAAACACAGGAGGAGATAAATCAGTATTAATAGCCTGACAGACTCCCTGATGTTCAAATAACACTTCCCCCTCAGACATAACTGACTTGCAATAAGATTCAGAAATACCAGCGCTAGTAGAAGGCAAATCAGACACTGACCTTTTCCTTTTACATGGCGGGGGAAGGCAGCCATCAGATCTGTTATAGTGGATTTGATGTACTCCCTCAGATAAGGAGGGTGGTCCAATTGTTCCTGAAAAGAACAAACAGAATGACAGACAATGCTTTTAGAAGCCAATGATGCCATAGGTTGGTCACTATGCATACATTTTTGAAGACAAGCATTAAACAATTGAGCAGGAGGGAGAACCTCAGCCTGTTTACATAAAAACATAATTTATGTAAGAACTTACCTGATAAATTCATTTCTTTCATATTAGCAAGAGTCCATGAGCTAGTGACGTATGGGATATACATTCCTACCAGGAGGGGCAAAGTTTCCCAAACCTCAAAATGCCTATAAATACACCCCTCACCACACCCACAATTCAGTTTAACGAATAGCCAAGAAGTGGGGTGATAAGAAAGGAGCGAAAGCATCAAAATAAGGAATTGGAATAATTGTGCTTTATACAAAAAAATCATAACCACCACAAAAAGGGTGGGCCTCATGGACTCTTGCCAATATGAAAGAAATGAATTTATCAGGTAAGTTATTACATAAATTATGTTTTCTTTTATGTAATTGGCAAGAGTCCATGAGCTAGTGACGTATGGGATAGCAGATACCTAAGATGTGGAACTTCCACGCAAGAGTCTCTAGAGAGGGAGGGATAAAATAAAGACAGCCAATTCCGCTGAATAAATAATCCACAACCCAAATCAAAAAGTTTTAATCTTATAATGAAAAAAACTGAAATTATAAGCAGAAGAATCAAACTGAAACAGCTGCCTGAAGTACTTTTCTACCAAAAACTACTTCAGAAGAAGAAAAAACATCAAAATGGTAGAATTTAGTAAAAGTATGCAAAGAAGACCAAGTTGCTGCTTTGCAAATCTGATCAACAGAAGCTTCATTCCTAAAAGCCCAGGAAGTAGAAACTGACCTAGTAGAATGAGCCGTAATCCTTTGAGGCGGGATTTACCCGACTCCACATAAGCATGATGAATCAGAGATTTTAACCAAAGAAATGGCAGAAGCCTTCTGACCTTTCCTAGAACCAGAAAAGATAATAAATAGACTAGAAGTCTTTCTGAAATCTATCGTAGCTTCAACATAATATTTCAAAGCTCTTACTACATCCAAAGAATGTAAATATCTCTCCAGAGAATTCTTAGGATTAGGACACAATGAAGGGTCAACAATTTCTCTACTAATGTTGTTAGAATTCACAACTTTAGGTAAAAAATTAAATGAAGTCCGCAACACCGCCTTATCCTGATGAAAAATCAGAAAAGGAGATTCACAAGAAAGAGCAGATAACTCAGAAACTCTTCTAGCAGAATAGATGGCCAAAAGGAATAAAACTTTCCAGGAAAGTAATTTAATATCCAGAGAATGCATAGGTTGAAACGGAGGAGCCTGTAAAGCCCTCAGAACCAAATTAAGACTCCAAGGAGGAGAGATTGATTTACTGACAGGCTTGATATGAACCAAAGCCTGTACAAAACAATGAATATCAGGATGATTAGCAATCTTTCTGTGAAAAAGAACAGAAAGAGCAGAGATTTGTCCTTTCAATGAACTTGCAGACAAACCCTTATCCAAACCATCCTGAAGAAACTAAAATTCTAGGAATTCTAAAAGAATGCCAAGAGAATTTATGAGAAGAACACCAAGAAATGTAAGTCTTCCAAACTCGGTAATAAATCTTTCTAGACACAGATTTATGAGCCTGTAACATAGTATTAATCAATGAGTCAGAGAAACCTCTATGACTAAGTATTAAGCGTTCAATCTCCATACCTTCAAATTTAATGATTTGAGATCCTGATGGAAAAACGGGCCTTGAGATAGAAGGTCTGGGCTTAACTGAAGTGTCCAAGGTTGGCAACTGGCCATCCGAACGAGATCTGCATACCAAAACCTGTGTGGCCATGCTGGAGCCACCAGCAGTACAAACGAACGCTCCATTAGGACTTTGGAAATCACTTTTGGAAGAAGAACTAGAGGCGGAAAGATATAAGCAGGTTGATAATTCCAAGGAAGTGACAACGCGTCCACCGCTTCCGCCTGAGGATCCCTGGATCTGGACAGATACCTGGGAAGTTTTTTTGTTTGTTTGTTTAGACGAGAAGCCATCAGATCTATTTCTGGAAGTCCCCAGATTTGAACAATCTAAAGAAATACCTCTGGGTGAAGAGACTATTCACCCGGATGTAACGTCTGGCGACTGAGATAATCCGCTTCCCAATTGTCTATACCTGGGATGTGAACCGCAGAGATTATACAGGAGCTGGATTCCGCCCATACCAGTATCCGAGATACTTCTTTCATAGCCTGAGGACTGTGAGTCCCACCTTGTTGATTGACATACGCCACGGTTGTGATATTGTCTGTCTGAAAACAAATAAACGATTCTCTCTTCAGAAGAGGCCAGAACTGAAGAGCTCTGCACAGAGTTCCAAAATGTTGATTGGTAATCTCCCCGCGAGCCTAACAGCCCGCAATTTAGAAGAAAAAAAGTCAATTGAAAATTTTCAAGGAAGAAAAATATTAATTCATATGCATTTTCCCAAAAAATGAAACTGACAGTCTGAGAGAAGGAACACTGATTATCCTGAATCATGGCAAATATAAGTTTAAAACATATATTTAGAACTTTACATATAAAGTGCCCAACCATAGCTTAGAGAGTCATGAATAAAATAAGACTTACTTACCCTAAGACACTCATCTACATATAGTAGATAGCCAAACCAGTACTGAAATGAGAATCAGTAGAGGTAATGGTATATAAGAGTATATCGTCGATCTGAAAAGGGAGGTAGGAGAAGAAATCTCTACGACCGATAACAGAGAACCTATGAAATAGATCCCCTAGAGGAAGACCATGGTATTCAAATAGGCAATACTCTCTTCACATCCCTCTGACATTCACTGCACTCTGAGAGGAAAACCGGGCTTCAGCCTGCTGCGAAGCGCATATCAACGTAGAAATCTAGCACAAACTTACTTCACCAACTCCATGGGAGGCAAAGTTTGTAAAACTGAATTGTGGGTGTGGTGAGGGGTGTATTTATAGGCATTTTGAGGTTTGGGAAACTTTGCCCCTCCTGGTAGGAATGTATATCCCATACATCACTAGCTCATGGACTCTTGCCAATTACATGAAAGAAACACATTTATAAATTATAAAAAAATCCTTATCTGATAAGACTTCCAAATCTGGATTAGGCCCAGCTTGCAAGGAATCCGCATGATCCATGATAAATATAGAGCTCAGAGGAGAGGGGATCCCACACCAATATATTACACACACACATTATATATATAGTCGTATGCAAAAGTTTAGGCACCCCTGATAATTTCCATGATTTTCATTTATAAATAATTGGGTGTTTGAATCAGTAATTTCATTTTGATCTATCAAATAACTGAAGGACACAGTAATATTTCAGTAGTGAAATAAGGTTTATTAGATTAACAGAAAATGTGCAATATGCATCAAAACGAAATTAGACAGGTGCATAAATTTGGGCACCCTTGTCATTTTGTTGATTTGAATACTTGTAACTACCTAGCACTGATTAATTGGAACACACAATTGGTTTGGTGAGCCCATTAAGCCTTGAACTTCATAGACAGGTGCATCCAATCATGAGAAAAGGTATTTAAGGTGGCCAATTGCAAGTTGTTGTTCTCTTTGACTCTCCTCTGAAGAGTGGCAACATGGGGGCCTCAAAACAACTCTGAAATGACCTGAAAACAAAGATTGTTCAACATTATGGTTTAGGGGAAGGCTACAAAAAGCTATCACAGAGATTTAAGCTGTCAGTGTCCACTGTGAGGAACATAGTGAGGAAATGGAAGACCACAGGCACAGTTTTTGTTAAGGCCAGAAGTAAAATATCAGAGAGGCAAAGGATGGTGAGAATGGTCAAAAACAGTCCATAGACCACCTACAACATCATCTTGCTCCAGATGGTGTCACTGTGCATCGTTCAACAATTCAACGTATGAGAGAGTGATGTGGAAGAAGTCCTTTCTGCACACACGCCACAAACAGTCGCTTGAGGTATGCAAAAGCACGTTTGGACAAGCCAGCTTCATTTTGGAAGAAGGTGCTGTGGACTGATGAAACAAATATTGAGTTATTTGGTCATAACAAGGGGCGTTATGCATGAAAAGAACACAGTGTTCCAAGACAAACACTTGCTAGCCACAGTAAAATTTGGTGGATGTTCCATCATGCTGTGGGGCTGTGTGGCCAGTGCCGGTACTGGGAATCTTGTTAAAGTTGAGGTTCGCATGGATTCCACTCAATATCAGCAGATACTTGAGAATAATGTTGAGGAATCAGTCACAAAGTTGAAGTTACGCCGCAGCTGGATATTTCAACAAGACAACGACCCAAAACACTGCTCAAAATCTACTCACAGCATTTATGCAGAGGAACAAGTACAATGTTCTGGAATGGCCATTCCAGTCCCCAGACCTGAATATCATTGAAAATCTGTGGGGTGATTTGAAGCGGGCTGTCCATGCTCAGCAACCATCAAACCTAACTGAACTGGAGATGTTTTGCAAGAAGGATTGGTCCAAAATACCTTCATCCAGAATCCAGACACTCATTACAGGCTATAGGAAGCGTCTAGAGGCTGTTATTTCTGCTAAAGGAGACTCTACTAAATACTGATGCAATATTTCTGTTGGGGCGCCCACATTTATGCACCTGTCTAATTTCATTTTGATGCATATTGCACATTTTCTGCTAATCAAATAAACCTCATTTCACTACTGAAATATTACTGTGTCCTTCAGTTATAGATCAAAATGAAATTGCTGATCCAAACACCCAATTATTTATAAATGAAAATCATGGAAATTGTCAGGGGTGCCTAAACTTTTGCATACGACTGTATATATCTCTATATATATATATATATATATATATATATATATATATATATATACACACACATACAGTATATCTATCTATATCTATATATATCATATATTAAGGGTCTGCACCAATTTTTTCTTTTGGATATATAAACACGTAGCTTCTGTCTATATTATCTTGATATAAGCTCAAAAATAAATAGCAGTTGCGTCCCCTCTGTAATTTTCTCAATTAATTAATATATATATATATATATATATATATATATATATATATATGAAAATCCGGACAAATAGCTCTTAAACAAAAAGTGTCCACTTTATTCTGTGATCCAAACGCATCATTAAAACAGCAAGAGCAGCAATTAAAAGAAAGGTAATTTCCTGCAGCTTGTACATGCCTCCTCTGGAGAGGGGATCTCACCTGGTAAGTAATGGATTTGGACCAAGATAATTTTTTAACACCACTTAGACATTCCCCTATACTGTGCAGCTGTCATATTGCAGTATAATGCAAAAAAAAAAAAAAAATTGAAGTCATTTTATAAGCATAGTATCATGGTTATTCCCTGCTTCCACTTAGTCATGGATGCCACCATATTGAAATCTAGCTTCCACTGAATTCCAGTAATGACATGTCTGCATATATTCAGCAACTCTTCTTCAGATACCTGCAGTGAATCTTAAAGGGACACTGAACCCAAATTTTTTATTTTGCGATTCAGATAGAGCATGCAATTTGAAGCAACTTTCTAATTTACTCCTATTATCATTTTTTCTTTGTTCTCTTGCTATCTTTATTTGAAAAGAAGACCTTTTTTTGATTCATAACGCTGGACAGCACTTTTTTATTGGTGGATGAATGTATCTACCAATCAGCAAGGACAGCCCAGGTTGTTCACCAAAAATGGGCCGGCATCTAAACTTACATTCTTGTATTTCAAATAAAGATACCAAGAGAATAAAGAAAATTTGATAATAGGAGTAAATTAGAAAGTTGCTTAAAATGTCATGCTCTATCTGAATCATGAATAAAAAAAAAAATTTGGTTTCAGTGTCCCTTTAAGGTGCAAAATAACAGCACCCATAATTAGAGGGGTGTAAATGAAATGCATTTAATGTTCATTCAATATAAATAACATTTGCCCGAGCAAATAAAAACTAAACATGTCCCAAAAGTAAATGCCTGTTTGACAGAAGAAGTTGCTAATGGGGGAACTGGTTTACATAGCATTTCAATCCTATCCAGAGGACAGAGCAATTATAAATAGTATCAGTCAGGGAAAGGAGGGGACTTATATCACCTGCTATAGTCAGACATTTTTATAGCCTGTGTTCACTGGTGAGAGCTACTTGGATAAGCCAAGATAAGGTGTAATTACACTTTTTGTTCACCTGCCCTCGGAATTCTGGATGCACACTTGCCCTCCCTGTGTGTGATTCATTGTGGTGTACACTTGCCCTCCCTGTGTGTGATTCATTGTGGTGCACACTTGCCCTCTCTGTGTGTGATTAATTGTGGTGCACACTTGCCCTCTCTGTGTGTGATTCATTGTGGTGCACACTTGCCCTCTCTGTGTGTGATTCATTCTGGTGCACACTTGCCCTCTCTGTGTGTGATTAATTGTGGTGCACACTTGCCCTCTCTGTGTATGATTCATTGTGGTGTACACTTGCCCTCTCTGTGTGTGATTCATTGTGGTGTACACTTGCCCTCCCTGTGTGTGATTCATTGTGGTGCACACTTGCCCTCCCTGTGTGTGATTAATTGTGGTGTACACTTGCCCTCTCTGTGTGTGATTCATTGTGGTGTACACTTGCCCTCCCTGTGTGTGATTCATTGTGGTGTACACTTGCCCTCTCTGTGTGTGATTCATTGTGGTGCACACTTGCCCTCTCTGTGTGTGATTCATTGTGGTGCACACTTGCCCTCTCTGTGTGTGATTCATTGTGGTGCACACTTGCCCTCTCTGTGTGTGATTCATTGTGGTGTACACTTGCCCTCTTTGTGTGTGATTCATTGTGGTGTACACTTGCCCTCTCTGTGTGATTCATTGTGGTGCACACTTGCCCTCTCTGTGTGTGATTCATTGTGGTGTACACTTGCCCTCTCTGTGTGTGATTCATTGTGGTGTACACTTGCCCTCTCTGTGTGTGATTCATTGTGGTGTACACTTGCCCTCTCTGTGTGTGATTCATTGTGGTGTACACTTGCCCTCCCTGTGTGTGATTAATTGTGGTGTACACTTGCCCTCTCTGTGTGTGATTCATTGTGGTGTACACTTGCCCTCCCTGTGTGTGATTCATTGTGGTGTACACTTGCCCTCCCTGTGTGTGATTCATTGTGGTGCACACTTGCTCTCTCTGTGTGTGATTCATTGTGGTGTACACTTGCCCTCTCTGTGTGTGATTAATTGTGGTGCACACTTGCCCTCTCTGTGTGTGATTCATTGTGGTGCACACTTGCCCTCCCTGTGTGTGATTCATTGTGGTGTACACTTGCCCTCTCTGTGTGTGATTCATTGTGGTGTACACTTGCCCTATCTGTGTGTGATTCATTGTGGTGTACACTTGCCCTCCCTGTGTGTGATTCATTGTGGTGTACACTTGCCCTCTCTGTGTGTGATTCATTGTGGTGTACACTTGCCCTCTCTGTGTGATTCATTGTGGTGCACACTTGCCCTCTCTGTGTGTGATTAATTGTGGTGTACACTTGCCCTCTCTGTGTGTGATTAATTGTGGTGCACAATTGCCCTCTCTGTGTGTGATTCATTGTGGTGTACACTTGCCCTCTCTGTGTGTGATTCATTGTGGTGCACACTTGCCCTCCCTGTGTGTGATTAATTGTGGTGTACACTTGCCCTCTCTGTGTGTGATTCATTGTGGTGTACACTTGCCCTCTCTGTGTGTGATTCATTGTGGTGTACACTTGCCCTCTCTGTGTGTGATTCATTGTGGTGTACACTTGCCCTCTCTGTGTGAGATTAATTGTGGTGTACACTTGCCCTCTCTTTGTGTGATTCATTGTGGTGTACACTTGCCCTCTCTGTGTGTGATTCATTGTGGTGTACACTTGCCCTCCCTGTGTGTGATTCATTGTGGTGTACACTTGCCCTCTCTCTGTGTGATTCATTGTGGTGTACACTTGCCCCCTCTGTGTGTGATTCATTGTGGTGTACACTTGCCCTCTCTCTGTGTGATTCATTGTGGTGTACACTTGCCCTCTCTGTGTGTGATTCATTGTGGTGTACACTTGCCCTCTCTGTGTGTGATTCATTGTGGTGTACACTTGCCCTCTCTGTGTGTGATTCATTGTGGTGTACACTTGCCCTCTCTGTGTGTGATTCATTGTGGTGTACACTTGCCCTCTCTGTGTGTGATTAATTGTGGTGCACACTTGCCCTCTCTGTGTGTGATTAATTGTGGTGTACACTTGCCCTCTCTCTGTGTGATTAATTGTGGTGTACACTTGCCCTCTCTGTGTGTGATTAATTGTGGTGTACACTTGCCCTCTCTGTGTGTGATTCATTGTGGTGTACACTTGCCCTCTCTCTGTGTGATTAATTGTGGTGTACACTTGCCCTCTCTGTGTGTGATTAATTGTGGTGTACACTTGCCCTCTCTCTGTGTGATTAATTGTGGTGTACACTTGCCCTCTCTGTGTGTGATTCATTGTGGTGTACACTTGCCCTCTCTGTGTGTGATTAATTGTGGTGCACACTTGCCCTCTCTGTGTGTGATTAATTGTGGTGCACACTTGCCCTCTCTGTGTGTGATTCATTGTGGTGCACACTTGCCCTCTCTGTGTGATTAATTGTGGTGCACACTTGCCCTCTCTGTGTGTGATTCATTGTGGTGCACACTTGCCCTCTCTGTGTGTGATTAATTGTGGTGCACACTTGCCCTCTCTGTGTGTGATTCATTGTGGTGCACACTTGCCCTCTCTGTGTGTGATTAATTGTGGTGCACACTTGCCCTCTCTGTGTGTGATTAATTGTGGTGTACACTTGCCCTCTGTGTGTGATTCATTGTGGTGTACACTTGCCCTCCCTGTGTGTGATTCATTGTGGTGTACACTTGCCCTCTCTGTGTGTGATTCATTGTGGTGTACACTTGCCCTCTCTGTGTGTGATTAATTGTGGTGCACACTTGCCCTCTCTGTGTGTGATTCATTGTGGTGTACACTTGCCCTCTCTGTGTGATTCATTGTGGTGCACACTTGCCCTCTCTGTGTGTGATTCATTGTGGTGCACACTTGCCCTCTGTGTGTGATTCATTGTGGTGCACACTTGCCCTCTCTGTGTGTGATTAATTGTGGTGTACACTTGCCCTCTCTGTGTGTGATTAATTGTGGTGCACACTTGCCCTCTCTGTGTGTGATTAATTGTGGTGCACACTTGCCCTCTCTGTGTGTGATTCATTGTGGTGTACACTTGCCCTCTCTGTGTGATTCATTGTGGTGTACACTTGCCCTCTGTGTGTGATTCATTGTGGTGTACACTTGCCCTCTGTGTGTGATTCATTGTGGTGCACACTTGCCCTCTGTGTGTGATTCATTGTGGTGTACACTTGCCCTCTGTGTGTGATTCATTGTGGTGCACACTTGCCCTCTGTGTGTGATTCATTGTGGTGCACACTTGCCCTCTGTGTGTGATTCATTGTGGTGTACACTTGCCCTCCCTGTGTGTGATTCATTGTGGTGCACACTTGCCCTCCCTGTGTGTGATTCATTGTGGTGCACACTTGCCCTCTCTGTGTGTGATTAATTGTGGTGCACACTTGCCCTCTGTGTGTGATTCATTGTGGTGTACACTTGCCCTCTCTGTGTGATTCATTGTGGTGCACACTTGCCCTCTCTGTGTGTGATTCATTGTGGTGCACACTTGCCCTCTCTGTGTGTGATTAATTGTGGTGTACACTTGCCCTCTCTGTGTGTGATTCATTGTGGTGCACACTTGCCCTCTCTGTGTGTGATTCATTGTGGTGTACACTTGCCCTCTCTGTGTGTGATTCATTGTGGTGCACACTTGCCCTCCCTGTGTGTGATTAATTGTGGTGCACACTTGCCCTCTCTGTGTGTGATTCATTGTGGTGTACACTTGCCCTCCCTGTGTGTGATTCATTGTGGTGTACACTTGCCCTCCCTGTGTGTGATTCATTGTGGTGCACACTTGCCCTCTCTGTGTGTGATTCATTGTGGTGTACACTTGCCCTCTGTGTGTGATTCATTGTGGTGCACACTTGCCCTCTCTGTGTGTGATTCATTGTGGTGCACACTTGCCCTCTGTGTGTGATTCATTGTGGTGCACACTTGCCCTCTGTGTGTGATTCATTGTGGTGTACACTTGCCCTCCCTGTGTGTGATTCATTGTGGTGCACACTTGCCCTCTCTGTGTGATTCATTGTGGTGCACACTTGCCCTCTCTGTGTGTGATTCATTGTGGTGCACACTTGCCCTCTCTGCGTGTGATTCATTGTGGTGCACACTTGCCCTCTCTGCGTGTGATTCATTGTGGTGTACACTTGCCCTCCCTGCGTGTGATTCATTGTGGTGCACACTTGCCCTCTCTGCGTGTGATTCATTGTGGTGCACACTTGCCCTCTCTGTGTGTGATTCATTGTGGTGCACACTTGCCCTCTCTGTGTGTGATTCATTGTGGTGCACACTTGCCCTCTCTGTGTGTGATTCATTGTGGTGCACACTTGCCCTCTCTGTGTGTGATTCATTGTGGTGCACACTTGCCCTCTCTGTGTGTGATTCATTGTGGTGCACACTTGCCCTCTCTGTGTGTGATTCATTGTGGTGCACACTTGCCCTCTGTGTGTGATTCATTGTGGTGCACACTTGCCCTCTCTGTGTGTGATTCATTGTGGTGTACACTTGCCCTCCCTGTGTGTGATTCATTGTGGTGCACACTTGCCCTCTCTGTGTGTGATTCATTGTGGTGTACACTTGCCCTCCCTGTGTGTGATTCATTGTGGTGCACACTTGCCCTCCCTGTGTGTGATTAATTGTGGTGTACACTTGCCCTCTCTGTGTGTGATTCATTGTGGTGTACACTTGCCCTCCCTGTGTGTGATTAATTGTGGTGTACACTTGCCCTCTCTGTGTGTGATTCATTGTGGTGCACACTTGCCCTCTCTGTGTGTGATTCATTGTGGTGCACACTTGCCCTCTCTGTGTGTGATTCATTGTGGTGCACACTTGCCCTCTCTGTGTGTGATTCATTGTGGTGTACACTTGCCCTCTCTGTGTGTGATTCATTGTGGTGTACACTTGCCCTCTCTGTGTGATTCATTGTGGTGCACACTTGCCCTCTCTGTGTGTGATTCATTGTGGTGTACACTTGCCCTCTCTGTGTGTGATTCATTGTGGTGTACACTTGCCCTCTCTGTGTGTGATTCATTGTGGTGTACACTTGCCCTCTCTGTGTGTGATTCATTGTGGTGTACACTTGCCCTCCCTGTGTGTGATTAATTGTGGTGTACACTTGCCCTCTCTGTGTGTGATTCATTGTGGTGTACACTTGCCCTCCCTGTGTGTGATTCATTGTGGTGCACACTTGCCCTCTCTGTGTGTGATTCATTGTGGTGTACACTTGCCCTCTCTGTGTGTGATTAATTGTGGTGCACACTTGCCCTCTCTGTGTGTGATTCATTGTGGTGCACACTTGCCCTCCCTGTGTGTGATTCATTGTGGTGTACACTTGCCCTCTCTGTGTGTGATTCATTGTGGTGTACACTTGCCCTATCTGTGTGTGATTCATTGTGGTGTACACTTGCCCTCCCTGTGTGTGATTCATTGTGGTGTACACTTGCCCTCTCTGTGTGATTCATTGTGGTGCACACTTGCCCTCTCTGTGTGTGATTAATTGTGGTGTACACTTGCCCTCTCTGTGTGTGATTAATTGTGGTGCACACTTGCCCTCTCTGTGTGTGATTCATTGTGGTGTACACTTGCCCTCTCTGTGTGTGATTCATTGTGGTGCACACTTGCCCTCCCTGTGTGTGATTAATTGTGGTGTACACTTGCCCTCTCTGTGTGTGATTCATTGTGGTGTACACTTGCCCTCTCTGTGTGTGATTCATTGTGGTGTACACTTGCCCTCTCTGTGTGTGATTCATTGTGGTGTACACTTGCCCTCTCTGTGTGTGATTCATTGTGGTGTACACTTGCCCTCTCTGTGTGTGATTCATTGTGGTGTACACTTGCCCTCTCTGTGTGTGATTCATTGTGGTGTACACTTGCCCTCCCTGTGTGTGATTCATTGTGGTGTACACTTGCCCTCTCTCTGTGTGATTCATTGTGGTGTACACTTGCCCTCTGTGTGTGATTCATTGTGGTGTACACTTGCCCTCTCTGTGTGTGATTCATTGTGGTGTACACTTGCCCTCTCTCTGTGTGATTCTTTGTGGTGTACACTTGCAATCTCTGTGTGTGATTCATTGTGGTGTACACTTGCCCTCTCTGTGTGTGATTCATTATTGGTGTACACTTGCCCTCTCTGTGTGTGATTCATTGTGGTGTACACTTGCTCTCTCTGTGTGTGATTAATTGTGGTGCACACTTGCCCTCTCTGTGTGTGATTCATTGTGGTGCACACTTGCCCTCTCTGTGTGTGATTCATTGTGGTGCACACTTGCCCTCTCTGTGTGATTCATTGTGGTGCACACTTGCCCTCTCTGTGTGTGATTCATTGTGGTGTACACTTGCCCTCTCTGTGTGTGATTAATTGTGGTGTACACTTGCCCTCTATGTGTGTGATTCATTGTGGTGTACACTTGCCCTCTCTGTGTGTGATTCATTGTGGTGTACACTTGCCCTCCCTGTGTGTGATTCATTGTGGTGTACACTTGCCCTCTCTCTGTGTGATTAATTGTGGTGCACACTTGCCCTCTCTGTGTGTGATTCATTGTGGTGTACACTTGCCCTCTCTGTGTGTGATTCATTGTGGTGTACACTTGCCCTCTCTGTGTGTGATTCATTGTGGTGTACACTTGCCCTCTCTGTGTGTGATTAATTGTGGTGTACACTTGCCCTCCCTGTGTGTGATTCATTGTGGTGTACACTTGCCCTCTCTCTGTGTGATTCATTGTGGTGTATACTTGCCCTCTGTGTGTGATTCATTGTGGTGTACACTTGCCCTCTCTGTGTGTGATTCATTGTGGTGTACACTTGCCCTCTCTCTGTGTGATTCATTGTGGTGTACACTTGCCCTCTCTGTGTGTGATTCATTGTGGTGTACACTTGCCCTCTCTGTGTGTGATTCATTGTGGTGTACACTTGCCCTCCCTGTGTGTGATTCATTGTGGTGTACACTTGCCCTCTCTCTGTGTGATTCATTGTGGTGTACACTTGCCCTCTGTGTGTGATTCATTGTGGTGTACACTTGCCCTCTCTGTGTGTGATTCATTGTGGTGTACACTTGCCCTCCCTGTGTGTGATTCATTGTGGTGCACACTTGCCCTCTCTGTGTGTGATTCCTTGTGGTGTACACTTGCTCTCTCTGTGTGTGATTAATTGTGGTGCACACTTGCCCTCTCTGTGTGTGATTCATTGTGGTGCACACTTGCCCTCTCTGTGTGTGATTCATTGTGGTGTACACTTGCCCTCCCTGTGTGTGATTCATTGTGGTGTACACTTGCCCTCTCTGTGTGTGATTCATTGTGGTGTACACTTGCCCTCTCTGTGTGTGATTCATTGTGGTGTACACTTGCCCTCCCTGTGTGTGATTCATTGTGGTGCACACTTGCCCTCTCTGTGTGTGATTCATTGTGGTGTACACTTGCCCTCTCTGTGTGTGATTCATTGTGGTGTACACTTGCCCTCTCTGTGTGTGATTAATTGTGGTGCACACTTGCCCTCTCTGTGTGTGATTAATTGTGGTGCACACTTGCCCTCTCTGTGTGTGATTAATTGTGGTGCACACTTGCCCTCTCTGTGTGTGATTCATTGTGGTGTACACTTGCCCTCTCTGTGTGTGATTAATTGTGGTGCACACTTGCCCTCTCTGTGTGTGATTAATTGTGGTGCACACTTGCCCTCTCTGTGTGTGATTCATTGTGGTGTACACTTGCCCTCTCTGTGTGTGATTCATTGTGGTGTACACTTGCCCTCTCTGTGTGTGATTAATTGTGGTGCACACTTGCCCTCTCTCTGTGTGATTAATTGTGGTGCACACTTGCCCTCTCTGTGTGTGATTCATTGTGGAGTACACTTGCCCTCTCTGTGTGATTCATTGTGGTGTACACTTGCCCTCTCTGTGTGTGATTAATTGTGGTGCACACTTGCCCTCTCTGTGTGTGATTCATTGTGGTGTACACTTGCCCTCTCTGTGTGTGATTCATTGTGGTGTACACTTGCCCTCTCTGTGTGTGATTCATTGTGGTGCACACTTGCCCTCTCTGTGTGTGATTCATTGTGGTGCACACTTGCCCTCTCTGTGTGTGATTCATTGTGGTGCACACTTGCCCTCTCTGTGTGTGATTCATTGTGGTGCACACTTGCCCTCTCTGTGTGTGATTCATTGTGGTGCACACTTGCCCTCTCTGTGTGTGATTCATTGTGGTGTACACTTGCCCTCTCTGTGTGTGATTCATTGTGGTGCACACTTGCCCTCTCTGTGTGTGATTCATTGTGGTGCACACTTGCCCTCTCTGTGTGTGATTCATTGTGGTGTACACTTGCCCTCTCTGTGTGTGATTAATTGTGGTGTACACTTGCCCTCTCTGTGTGTGATTAATTGTGGTGTACACTTGCCCTCTCTGTGTTTGATTAATTGTGGTGCACACTTGCCCTCCCTGTGTGTGATTCATTGTGGTGCACACTTGCCCTCTCTGTATGTGATTCATTGTGGTGCACACTTGCCCTCTCTGTATGTGATTCATTGTGGTGCACACTTGCCCTCCCTGTGTGTGATTCATTGTGGTGCACACTTGCCCTCCCTGTGTGTGATTCATTGTGGTGCACACTTGCCCTCCCTGTGTGTGATTCATTGTGGTGCACACTTGCCCTCTCTGTGTGTGATTCATTGTGGTGTACACTTGCCCTCCCTGTGTGTGATTCATTGTGGTGCACACTTGCCCTCTCTGTGTGTGATTCATTGTGGTGCACACTTGCCCTCTCTGTGTGTGATTCATTGTGGTGTACACTTGCCCTCTTTGTGTGTGATTGATTGTGGTGCACACTTGCCCTCTCTGTGTGTGATTCATTGTGGTGTACACTTGCCCTCCATGTGTGTGATTCATTGTGGTGCACACTTGCCCTCTCTGTGTGTGATTCATTGTGGTGTACACTTGCCCTCCCTGTGTGTGATTCATTGTGGTGTACACTTGCCCTCCCTGTGTGTGATTCATTGTGGTGTACACTTGCCCTCCCTGTGTGTGATTCATTGTGGTGTACACTTGCCCTCTCTGTGTGTGACTCATTGTGGTGCACACTTGCCCTCCCTGTGTGTGATTCATTGTGGTGCACACTTGCCCTCCCTGTGTGTGATTCATTGTGGTGCACACTTGCCCTCCCTGTGTGTGATTCATTGTGGTGTACACTTGCCCTCTCTGTGTGTGATTCATTGTGGTGTACACTTGCCCTCCCTGTGTGTGATTCATTGTGGTGTACACTTGCCCTCCCTGTGTGTGATTCATTGTGGTGTACACTTGCCCTCCCTGTGTGTGATTCATTGTGGTGTACACTTGCCCTCTCTGTGTGTGACTCATTGTGGTGCACACTTGCCCTCCCTGTGTGTGATTCATTGTGGTGCACACTTGCCCTCCCTGTGTGTGATTCATTGTGGTGCACACTTGCCCTCCCTGTGTGTGATTCATTGTGGTGCACACTTGCCCTCCCTGTGTGTGATTCATTGTGGTGCACACTTGCCCTCCCTGTGTGTGATTAATTGTGGTGTACACTTGCCCTCTCTGTGTGTGATTAATTGTGGTGCACACTTGCCCTCTCTGTGTGTGATTAATTGTGGTGTACACTTGCCCTCTCTGTGTGTGATTCATTGTGGTGTACACTTGCCCTCTCTGTGTGATTCATTGTGGTGTACACTTGCCCTCTCTGTGTGTGATTAATTGTGGTGCACACTTGCCCTCTCTGTGTGTGATTCATTGTGGTGTACACTTGCCCTCTCTGTGTGTGATTCATTGTGGTGTACACTTGCCCTCTCTGTGTGTGATTCATTGTGGTGCACACTTGCCCTCTCTGTGTGTGATTCATTGTGGTGCACACTTGCCCTCTCTGTGTGTGATTCATTGTGGTGCACACTTGCCCTCTCTGTGTGTGATTCATTGTGGTGCACACTTGCCCTCTCTGTGTGTGATTCATTGTGGTGCACACTTGCCCTCTCTGTGTGTGATTCATTGTGGTGCACACTTGCCCTCTCTGTGTGATTCATTGTGGTGCACACTTGCCCTCTCTGTGTGTGATTCATTGTGGTGTACACTTGCCCTCTCTGTGTGTGATTCATTGTGGTGTACACTTGCCCTCTCTGTGTGTGATTAATTGTGGTGTACACTTGCCCTCTCTGTGTGTGATTAATTGTGGTGTACACTTGCCCTCCCTGTGTGTGATTCATTGTGGTGCACACTTGCCCTCCCTGTGTGTGATTCATTGTGGTGCACACTTGCCCTCTCTGTGTGTGATTCATTGTGGTGTACACTTGCCCTCCCTGTGTGTGATTCATTGTGGTGCACACTTGCCCTCTCTGTGTGTGATTCATTGTGGTGTACACTTTCCCTCCCTGTGTGATTCATTGTAGTGCACACTTGCCCTCTCTGTGTGTGATTGATTGTGGTGCACACTTGCCCTCTCTGTGTGTGATTCATTGTGGTGTACACTTGCCCTCCCTGTGTGTGATTCATTGTGGTGCACACTTGCCCTCTCTGTGTGTGATTCATTGTGGTGTACACTTGCCCTCCCTGTGTGTGATTCATTGTGGTGTACACTTGCCCTCCCTGTGTGTGATTCATTGTGGTGTACACTTGCCCTCCCTGTGTGTGATTCATTGTGGTGCACACTTGCCCTCCCTGTGTGTGATTCATTGTGGTGTACACTTGCCCTCTCTGTGTGTGATTCATTGTGGTGTACACTTGCCCTCCCTGTGTGTGATTCATTGTGGTGTACACTTGCCCTCCCTGTGTGTGACTCATTGTGGTGTACACTTGCCCTCCCTGTGTGTGATTCATTGTGGTGTACACTTGCCCTCTCTGTGTGTGACTCATTGTGGTGCACACTTGCCCTCCGTGTGTGTGATTCATTGTGGTGCACACTTGCCCTCCCTGTGTGTGATTCATTGTGGTGCACACTTGCCCTCCCTGTGTGTGATTCATTGTGGTGCACACTTGCCCTCCCTGTGTGTGATTCATTGTGGTGTACACTTGCCCTCCCTGTGTGTGATTCATTGTGGTGTACACTTGCCCTCCCTGTGTGTGATTCATTGTGGTGTACACTTGCCCTCTCTGTGTGTGACTCATTGTGGTGCACACTTGCCCTCCCTGTGTGTGATTCATTGTGGTGTACACTTGCCCTCCCTGTGTGTGATTCATTGTGGTGTACACTTGCCCTCCCTGTGTGTGATTCATTGTGGTGTACACTTGCCCTCTCTGTGTGTGACTCATTGTGGTGCACACTTGCCCTCCCTGTGTGTGATTCATTGTGGTGTACACTTGCCCTCCCTGTGTGTGATTCATTGTGGTGTACACTTGCCCTCCCTGTGTGTGATTCATTGTGGTGTACACTTGCCCTCTCTGTGTGTGACTCATTGTGGTGCACACTTGCCCTCCCTGTGTGTGATTAATTGTGGTGCACACTTGCCCTCCCTGTGTGTGATTCATTGTGGTGTACACTTGCCCTCCCTGTGTGTGATTCATTGTGGTGTACACTTGCCCTCTCTGTGTGTGACTCATTGTGGTGTACACTTGCCCTCTCTGTGTGTGACTCATTGTGGTGCACACTTGCCCTCCCTGTGTGTGATTAATTGTGGTGCACACTTGCCCTCCCTGTGTGTGATTCATTGTGGTGTACACTTGCCCTCCCTGTGTGTGATTCATTGTGGTGTACACTTGCCCTCTCTGTGTGTGACTCATTGTGGTGTACACTTGCCCTCTCTCTGTGTGACTCATTGTGGTGTACACTTGCCCTCCCTGTGTGTGATTCATTGTGGTGCACACTTGCCCTCCCTGTGTGTGATTCATTGTGGTGCACACTTGCCCTCCCTGTGTGTGATTCATTGTGGTGCACACTTGCCCTCCCTGTGTGTGATTCATTGTGGTGCACACTTGCCCTCCCTGTGTGTGATTCATTGTGGTGCACACTTGCCCTCCCTGTGTGTGATTCATTGTGGTGCACCTGCCATCAACGTGATTATCAGCTATTGTTTTACACTAGTGCTGATATTATTCAAATAAAAAAAGAGCGAGGAGTATTCAGAAAAAAGGTGTAAAATGGAGAATCATCAAGTAATAAACATAAAAGAAAAGAAGAGAAAATGAGGGGCAAATGTTACATATTTTACTAATGCACAAGACTTTTCTTTTGTGATTCAGACAGAGCATATCATTTAAAATGATTTTTCAATTTGCTTCTATTATCAAATTTGCTGCGTTCCAACTTCCCATGTTATTCTTTTTTATTTTTTTTTAAGAGATACCTAGGTAGATGCCTGGAGCACTACATGGCAGGCAGGGAATAATGCTGCCATTTAGTGTTTTTGCAAATGATTAACATTCTGGCAAAACTGCTGCCATATAGTGTTCCAGACATGCGCACACTCCTGAGCTTATGTCCACGCTTTTCAATGAAATATAGCAAGAGAACGAAGAAAATGTGAAAATAGAAGTAAATAAGAAAGTTGTTTAAAATTGCATGATCAATTTGATTCAGAACAATTATGTATTTCATGTCCCTTTAAGATATACCTCTGCATCAGTAAAACAAAATGTATAGGACAACCAAAATAACATTACGTTAAAAGTAGTAGTTGCTGAGGTAAAAGTAGTAGTTGCTGAGGTAAAAGTATGTTGCTGAGTTGCGTTTAGCCCATTAACACAGAAACAAGGTCTGTCAATGATTAGTTATACTGGTTCAAGTAAAGGCAACATGTTCCAACTTTGCTGCCTCAAAACATTTCTACTGGGTACTCAAATTTACCAAACAAATACTGGATTGCAAACCATTCAAACAGGCACTAAAAATGAAGTCAGCTGTCTATTTTATCTCAAGTTAAGTCTGGCCCTTAGGGAGACACTATTGTTTGAGCAAGACTGGGCATCAATAAGCTAAATAATATTCTGATATTTTAACTTCTTTGTTACAGGTTTAACCAGTGCTATGGAGTACTGGGAGTGCTGGACCGACTTCATGGAACAGACTTGGTGTTCAAGCAGACAAAGGCCTACGACAGACACGTTTTATTACTTGGTTTCGCACCTTTGACACAAACCATTCCTGAGACAACTAAGAAATCACAGTAATAGAAACGTGCCTAAAACTGACAGGAAGAACAACAGTATTTTGCTGAGTTTGGTCTACTGCTACCTAATTTATCATCAAAGTTTATTATACAACATTTTGCAGTACAGTATCTTGAAAAAAACTTAAAGGGACACTAAACCCAATTTGTTTTTCATAATTCAGATAGAGTATGCAATTTTAGGCAACTTTTTAATTTACTTCTATTATTAATTTTTCTTTGTTCTCTTGCTATCTTTATTTGAAAACAAAGGCATCTAAGCTAAGGAGCCAGGCAATTTTTTGGTTCAGGACCCTGGACAGCACTTGTTTATTGGTGCTGTCCAATCAGCAAGGACAACCCAGGTTGTGAACCAAAAATGGGCCGGCTTCTAAACTTACATTTTTACTTTTCAAATAAAGATAGCAAGAGAATGAAGAAAAATTGATAATAGAAGTAAACTAAAAAGTTGCTTAAAATTGAATGCTCTATCTGAATCATGAAAGAAAAAAATTGGGTTCAGTGTCCTCAATAATAAACTTAAATTTCCAGCATTACAAACAATACCTGTGTGGCACACTGGCTCCTCCTGTCAAGAGTTTGCAGATATGTACACTATAAGTGCTTAATAACTAATGAAAAACACAACTCCCAATAGCTCACACTAAGTAACTGTTATGGTATTCAGAGAGGTAGTAGATTATTTTCTTCTCTGGATTCTTTGGTTGGAGTTTCCATGAAAATGCATTCTATAATCTCTAAAGTCACCATGATCCAGTAGATACAATTATCAGATATAGTTCAACCCAATGATGCACCTCTGTGAATCTAGAACACCCGAAACAAGAAGGCTATATGTATACATGGTATCATTAAAAGAATAGAGAGGCTTAGCAGTAGTATGTTTGACATATGTAAATAATATGCCAATTTATTGCTTTTCATAGGGAATGTCACTCCAACTGCACAATTACAGCTGTGCGGTCAACATGGCCAAGATATGGCCTGATAATGTTGCTGCCAAAGGGTGAACTCCTTAATACGCCTCTCTGGCATCCAAGGGGTCTGTCGAAATATAAATCATGATTTTCACATGTATTATTTAGCATAATTATAATTCCACTTATTCTTTAGTTCTTTTAAAGGTTTATTTACACACAAAAAGCTTGCAGTATGACTTTAACAAGTTTGGAGTATGGGTAAAGCATAATACAATTTTACCCATAACACAATTTCTGTTCTTATGAAATGTTAAATATTTAATAAAGTTGTGAATCCTGTAAAATGATAGATCCCAGTGTAAACCGGCTAATGGATTTTATTGGGAGGGAAGAAATATCCACAAATCAGTTTAGCACGGATATTTTTAATTGGCATATTGAAATTGTACAGATTATAAAACACAATACTAGAGGGAAAACAGCTCTGTAAAATGTAAATCTTTTGTTTTCAGTTTGGTTTAGAAGAAAGATGAGGCCTAGTAAACTATTATATCGCAATCAACCTAACTAGGTTTTTTTTTTATAGACTAATTCAGCACTGTATGATTTCTGTATTTTAAATGTAAATTATATTCTATTATATAAATAAATGTTGAGTGAAAATTGAGTTGTGGTTTTTTTTTACCTGTCAAAAATAAATTGTGCTTAAAAATGTTCCATGCGTTTCTCAACCATTTCGTAGCAAGTTCCCCTACAGCCATGGATTTTAGCTCTAGGTACCACAGCTGCAGTACGTATATATTAAGTTAACAAAAATAAAAGGCAAGTGTGCATATCTGAAATTGTCATTGGTATCGGATATATTTTCTGTTCTTAGGATTTTATTTTATTTTAAATCCAATTTTACTGAACACAAATGCAGCAACTCTTGGAAATATTAGAACAAATAAATCAACTTATGGTAAAAACACACAAATAGGATTTAATACATTGTGGGGAATGAGGGAAGTAATATTCATTCCACACTTGTGCATCAAACTATTAGCTCATGCTCATTTCATTGTAGCGTACTTGTGTATACGTCTATACATGGCACAATTCAACGTGGCATATTTTCCTTGTGATATTTCATTGTGACATTATATCTGGCACATGCCTCTATTACGCTTTTTCAGAGATTTCCCTACCTTTGCACAGATGAGTCAGTTACATTTAATGAGCAGCTGTCCAGCCAATCAGAGAAATATAATCTGGCCTGTATATAGTGGTTTTCAATTCCAGTCCTTAAAGGGATACTAAACCCACATTTTTTTCTTTCATGATTCAGATAGAGCTTGCAATTTTAAGCAACTTTCTTGTTTACTCCTACTATCAATTGTTCTTCATTCTCTTGCTATCTTTATTTATAAAGCAGGAATGTAAAGCTTACTGATAATTTTTGGTTTAGAACCTGGGTTACGCTTGATTATTGGTGGCTAAATGTAGCTACCAATAAGCAAGGGCTGTCCAGGGTGCTGAACCTAAAATGGGCCGGCTCTTAAGTTTTACATTCCTGCTTTTTAAATAAAGATAGCAAGAGAACAAAGAAAAATTGATAATAGGAGTAAATTAGAAAGTTGCTCAAAAACATAATTTATGTAAGAACTTACCTGATAAATTCATTTCTTTCATATTAGCAAGAGTCCATGAGCTAGTGACGTATGGGATATACATTCCTACCAGGAGGGGCAAAGTTTCCCAAACCTTAAAATGCCTATAAATACACCCCTCACCACACCCACAATTCAGTTTAACGAATAGCCAAGAAGTGGGGTGATTAGAAAAGAGCGAAAGCATAAAAAAAATAAGGAATTGGAATAATTGTGCTTTATACAAAAAAATCTTAACCACCACAAAAAAGGGCGGGCCTCATGGACTCTTGCTAATATGAAAGAAATGAATTTATCAGGTAAGTTCTTACATAAATTATGTTTTCTTTCATGTAATTAGCAAGAGTCCATGAGCTAGTGACGTATGGGATATAAATACCCAAGATGTGGAACTTCCCACGCAAGAGTCACTAGAGAAGGAGGGATAAAATAAAGACAGCCAATTCCGCTGAAAAATTAATCCACTACCCAAATCAAAAGTTTCAATTTTAATAATGAAAAAAACTGAAATTATAAGCAGAAGAATCAAACTGAAACAGCTGCCTGAAGTACTATTCTACCAAAAACTGCTTCTAAAGAAGAGAAAACATCAAAATGGTAGAATTTAGTAAAAATATGCAAAGAAGACCAAGTCATTGCTTTGCAAATTTGATCAACAGAAGCTTCATTCTTAAAAAGCCCAGGAAGTAGAAACTGACCTAGTAGAATGAGCCGTAATCCTTTGAGACGGGGAATAATCCGACTCCCAATAAGCATGATGAATCAAAAGCTTAACCAAGATGCCAAGGAAATGGCAGAAGCCTTCTGACCTTCCTAAAACCAGAAAAGATAACAAATAGACTAGAAGTCTGTCTGAAATCTGAGTAGCTTCAACATAATAAAAACTCTTGCCATATCCTAAAGAATGTAAGAATCTTACCAAAGAATTCTTAGGATTAGGACACAAGGAAAAGACAATAATTCCTCCACTAATGTTGTTAGAATTCACAACTTAGGTGAAAATTGAGATGAGGACAGCAAAAAAACACCTTATCCTGATGAAAAATCAGAACAAGGAGATTCACAAGAAAGAACAGATAATTCAAAAATTGTTCTAGCTGAAGAGATGTCCAAAAAGAACAATACTTTCCATGAAAGTAATGAATGTCCAGAGCAAGCATATGCTCAAAATAGAAGAGCCTGAAAAACCTTCAGAACCCAAGTAAGACTCCAAGGAGGAGAAATTGGCTTAATGACAGGTTTGATAGGAATCAAAACCTGAAAAAAATGATGAATATCAGGAAGTAACACTGCCTTATCCTGATGAAAAATCAGAAAATGATATTCACAAAAAAGAGCAGATAACTCAAAAACTCTTCTAGTAGAAGAAATAACCAAAAGGAACAATACTTTTCCAAGAAAGTAATTTAACGTTCAGAAAATGCATAGTTTCAAACGGAGGAGCCTGTAAAGCCCTCAGCACCAAATTGAGACTCCAAAGAGGAGAGATTGAATTAATGACAGGCTTGATATGGACCAAAGCCTGTACAACACAATGAATATCAGGATGATTAGCAATCTTTCTGTGAAAAAAGAACAGAAAGAGTAGAGATTTGTCCTAACAAAGAATGAAGACAAAACCTTATCCAAACCAACCTGAAAAAATAATAAAATTCTATGAATTTTAAAAGAATGCCAAGAAAAGTAGGTCTTCCAGACTCAATATAAATCTTTCTAGAGACAGATTTATGAGCCTGAAACATAGTATTAATCAATGAGTCAGAAAAACCTCTATGACTAAAAACCAAGCGTTCAATCTCCATCCCTTCAAATGTAATGATTTGAGATCCTGATGGAAAAAAAGGCCTTGAGAAAGAAAAGGTCTGATTTAAACGGAGGTGTCCAACGTTGGCAACTGGCCATCCGAATGAGATTCGTATACCAAAACCTGAGAGGCCATGCTGGAGCTACCAGCATAACAAACAAATACTCCATAAGAATTTTGGAAGAAGAACTAGAGGCGGAAAGAAATAGGCAAAAAGATAATTCCAAAGAAATGTCAATACATACACTACTTCCGCCTGAAGATTCCCGGACCTTAATAGGCCCCTGGGAAGTTCTTTATTCAGATGAAATGAAAATCATATCTGGGTAAGAGAGACCATTCTCCCGGAAGAAAAGCTTGATTAACAGAGATAATCCGCTTCCCAAATATCTATACCTGGGAAAAAAAACACAGAATTTAGATAGGAGCTGGATTTAGCCCAAGCTAATATCCGAGACACTTCTGTCACAGCCTAAGGACTGATAGTCCTACTCTGATGATTGACATACACCATAGTAGTGATATTGTTTGAAAAACATTAAACGTCTCTTCTTCAAAAAGAAACGAACTGAAAAAACTCTGAGAAAGCACGGAGTTCTAAAATATCAAATGGTAATCTCGCCTCCTGAGATTTCCAAACCCCTTGTGCTGACAGAGATCCTCAGACAGCCTCCCAACCAAAAAGACTCACATCTGTAGAGATCATGGTCCAGGTTGAAAGAAACAAAAAGACCTGTAGACTAAATGATGGTGATCTTAACCACCAAATCAAGAGAGATAAATATTAGGATTCGAAGATTAAAAATGCGAAATCCTAGAATCCCTGCACCATAATTCAGCATAAAAGACTGAAAAGGTTCTTTCTATAGAGAATGAGCAAAGGGAATTAAATCCAATGCTGTGGCCATAAGACCTAAAACTTCTATGCATATATAGCAACTGAAGGAAATAATAGAGACTAAAGGTACCGACAAACGGAACACAATAAAATTGTCCCTTGTCTGATAGAGACAAAGACAGAGACACAAATATCTGGAAACCTAAAAAAGGTGACCCTTGTGTGAGGAATCAAGAGCTTTTGAAAAAAAGATCCTCTAACTATGTCCTGAAGAGCAAAGTGAATCATATGAGATTCCGCATCCTCAGAAAAAAATCTGAATGAAAACAGAAAAATGAAAATATGCATTTATTGTATCTAATGAAAACAAATAATGCTATCACTGACCAAAAGGCAGAATAGTTTGAATAAAACTCCAAAACCCAGTTCCTAAAAAACATAATTTATGTAAGAACTTACCTGATAAATTCATTTCTTTCATATTAGCAAGAGTCCATGAGCTAGTGACGTATGGGATATACATTCCTACCAGGAGGGGCAAAGTTTCCCAAACCTCAAAATGCCTATAAATACACCCCTCACCACACCCACAATTCAGTTTAACGAATAGCCAAGAAGTGGGGTGATAAAAAAGTGCGAAAAGCATATAAAATAAGGAATTGGAATAATTGTGCTTTATACAAAATCATAACCACCAAAAAAAAAGGGCGGGCCTCATGGACTCTTGCTAATATGAAAGAAATGAATTTATCAGGTAAGTTCTTACATAAATTATGTTTTCTTTCATGTAATTAGCAAGAGTCCATGAGCTAGTAACGTATGGGATAATGATTACCCAAGATGTGGATCTTTCCACACAAGAGTCACTAGAGAGGGAGGGATAAAATAAAGACAGCCAATTCCTGCTGAAAATAATCCACACCCAAAATAAAGTTTAATGAAAAACATAAGCAGAAGATTCAAACTGAAACCGCTGCCTGAAGTACTTTTCTACCAAAAACTGCTTCAGAAGAAGAAAATACATCAAAATGGTAGAATTTAGTAAAAGTATGCAAAGAGGACCAAGTTGCTGCTTTGCAAATCTGATCAACCGAAGCTTCATTCCTAAACGCCCAGGAAGTAGAAACTGACCTAGTAGAATGAGCTGTAATTCTCTGAGGCGGAGTTTTACCCGACTCAACATAGGCAAGATGAATTAAAGATTTCAACCAAGATGCCAAAGAAATGGCAGAAGCTTTCTGGCCTTTTCTAGAACCGGAAAAGATAACAAATAGACTAGAAGTCTTTCTGAAAGATTTAGTAGCTTCAACATAATATTTCAAAGCTCTAACAACATCCAAAGAATGCAACGATTTCTCCTTAGAATTCTTAGGATTAGGACATAATGAAGGAACCACAATTTCTCTACTAATGTTGTTGGAATTCACAACTTTAGGTAAAAATTCAAAAAAAGTTCGCAACACCGCCTTATCCTGATGAAAAATCAGAAAAGGAGACTCACAAGAAAGAGCAGATAATTCAGAAACTCTTCTGGCAGAAGAGATGGCCAAAAGGAACAAAACTTTCCAAGAAAGTAATTTAATGTCCAATGAATGCATAGGTTCAAACGGAGGAGCTTGAAGAGCCCCCAGAACCAAATTCAAACTCCAAGGAGGAGAAATTGACTTAATGACAGGTTTTATACGAACCAAAGCTTGTACAAAACAATGAATATCAGGAAGAATAGCAATCTTTCTGTGAAAAAGAACAGAAAGAGCAGAGATTTGTCCTTTCAAGGAACTTGCGGACAAACCTTTATCTAAACCATCCTGAAGAAACTGTAAAATTCTCGGAATTCTAAAAGAATGCCAAGAAAAATGATGAGAAATACACCAAGAAATATAAGTCTTCCAGACTCTATAATATATCTCTCTAGATACAGATTTACGAGCCTGTAACATAGTATTAATCACAGCGTCAGAGAAACCACTTTGACGAAGAATCAAGCGTTCAATCTCCATACCTTTAAATTTAAGGATTTCAGATCCTGATGGAAAAAAGGACCTTGTGACAGAAGGTCTGGTCTTAACGGAAGAGTCCACGGTTGGCAAGAGGCCATCCGGACAAGATCCGCATACCAAAACCTGTGAGGCCATGCCGGAGCTACCAGCAGAACAAACGAGCATTCCTTCAGAATCTTGGAGATTACTCTTGGAAGAAGAACTAGAGGCGGAAAGATATAGGCAGGATGATACTTCCAAGGAAGTGATAATGCATCCACTGCCTCCGCCTGAGGATCCCGGGATCTGGACAGATACCTGGGAAGTTTCTTGTTTAGATGGGACGCCATCAAATCTATTTCTGGAAGTTCCCACATTTGAACGATCTGAAGAAATACCTCTGGGTGAAGAGACCATTCGCCCGGATGCAACGTTTGGCGACTGAGATAATCCGCTTCCCAATTGTCTACACCTGGGATATGAACCGCAGAGATTAGACAGGAGCTGGATTCCGCCCAAACCAAAATTCGAGATACTTCTTTCATAGCCAGAGGACTGTGAGTTCCTCCTTGATGATTGATGTATGCCACAGTTGTGACATTGTCTGTCTGAAAACAAATGAACGATTCTCTCTTCAGAAGAGGCCAAAACTGAAGAGCTCTGAAAATTGCACGGAGTTCCAAAATATTGATCGGTAATCTCACCTCCTGAGATTCCCAAACTCCTTGTGCCGTCAGAGATCCCCACACAGCTCCCCAACCTGTGAGACTTGCATCTGTTGAAATTACAGTCCAGGTCGGAAGCACAAAAGAAGCCCCCTGAATTAAACGATGGTGATCTGTCCACCACGTTAGAGAGTGTCGAACAATCGGTTTTAAAGATATTAATTGAGATATCTTTGTGTAATCCTTGCACCATTGATTCAGCATACAAAGCTGAAGAGGTTGCATGTGAAAACGAGCAAAGGGGATCGCGTCCGATGCAGCAGTCATAAGACCTAGAATTTCCATGCATAAGGCTACCGAAGTGAATGATTGTGACTGAAGGTTTCGACAAGCTGCCATCAGTTTTAGACGCCTCTTGTCTGTTAAAGACAGATTCATGGACACTGAATCTATTTGGAAACCCAGAAAGGTTACCCTTGTCTGAGGAATCAATGAACTTTTTGGTAAATTGATCCTCCAACCATGATCTTGAAGAAACAACACAAGTCGATTCGTATGAAATTCTGCTAAATGTAAAGACTGAGCAAGTACCAAGATATCGTCCAAATAAGGAAATACCACAATACCCTGTTCTCTGATTACAGACAGAAGGGCACCGAGAACCTTTGTAAAAATTCTTGGAGCTGTAGCAAGGCCAAACGGCAGAGCCACAAACTGGTAATGCTTGTCCAGAAAAGAGAATCTCAGGAACCGATAATGATCCGGATGAATCGGAATATGCAGATATGCATCCTGTAAATCTATTGTGGACATATAATTCCCTTGCTGAACAAAAGGCAAGATAGTCCTTACAGTTACCATCTTGAACGTTGGTATCCTTACATAACGATTCAATATTTTTAGATCCAGAACTGGTCTGAAGGAATTCTCCTTCTTTGGTACAATGAAGAGATTTGAATAAAACCCCATCCCCTGTTCCTGAACTGGAACTGGCATAATTACTCCAGTCAACTCTAGATCTGAAACACAATTCAGAAATGCTTGAGCTTTTACTGGATTTACTGGGACACGGGAAAGAAAAAATCTCTTTGCAGGAGGTCTCATCTTGAAACCAATTCTGTACCCTTCTGAAACAATGTTCTGAATCCAAAGATTGTGAACAGAATTGATCCAAATTTCTTTGAAAAAACGTAACCTGCCCCCTACCAGCTGAGCTGGAATGAGGGCCGTACCTTCATGTGGACTTAGAAGCAGGCTTTGCCTTTCTGGCTGGCTTGGATTTATTCCAGATTGGAGATGGTTTCCAAACTGAAACTGCTCCTGAGGATGAAGGATCAGGTTTTTGTTCTTTGTTGAAACGAAAGGAACGAAAACGATTATTAGCTCTGTTTTTACCCTTAGATTTTTTATCCTGTGGTAAAAAAGTTCCTTTCCCACCAGTAACAGTTGAAATAATAGAATCCAACTGAGAACCAAATAATTTGTTACCCTGGAAAGAAATGGAAAGTAGAGTTGATTTAGAAGCCATATCAGCATTCCAAGTCTTAAGCCATAAAGCTCTTCTAGCTAAAATAGCTAGAGACATAAACCTGACATCAACTCTGATAATATCAAAGATGGCATCACAGATAAAATTATTAGCATGCTGAAGAAGAATAATAATATCATGAGAATCATGATGTGTTACTTGTTGCGCTAAGGTTTCCAACCAAAAAGTTGAAGCTGCAGCAACATCAGCCAAAGATATAGCAGGTCTAAGAAGATTACCTGAACACAGATAAGCTTTTCTTAGAAAGGATTCAATTTTCCTATCTAAAGGATCCTTAAACGAAGTACCATCTGACGTAGGAATAGTAGTACGTTTAGCAAGGGTAGAAATAGCCCCATCAACTTTAGGGATTTTGTCCCAAAATTCTAATCTGTCAGACGGCACAGGATATAATTGCTTAAAACGTTTAGGAGTAGTAAATGAATTACCCAATTTATCCCATTCTTTGGAAATTACTGCAGAAATAGCATTTGGAACAGGAAAAACTTCTGGAATAACCACAGGAGATTTAAATACCTTATCCAAACGTTTAGAATTAGTATCAAGAGGACCAGAATCCTCTATTTCTAAAGCAATTAGAACTTCTTTAAGTAAAGAACGAATAAATTCCATTTTAAATAAATATGAAGATTTATCAGCATCAACCTCTGAGACAGAATCCTCTGAACCAGAAGAGTCATCAGAATCAGAATGATGATGTTCATTTAAAAATTCATCTGTAGGGAGAGAAGTTTTAAAAGATTTTTTACGTTTACTAGAAGGAGAAATAACAGACATAGCCTTCTTTATGGATTCAGAAACAAAATCTCTTATGTTATCAGGAACATTCTGCACCTTAGATGTTGAAGGAACTGCAACAGGCAATGGTACTTTACTAAAGGAAATATTATCTGCATTAACAAGTTTGTCATGACAATCAATACAAACAACAGCTGGAGGAATAGCTACCAAAAGTTTACAGCAGATACACTTAGCTTTGGTAGATCCAGCACTAGACAGCGATTTTCCTGTAGTATCTTCTGACTCAGATGCAACGTGAGACATCTTGCAATATGTAAGAGAAAAAACAACAACATATAAAGCAAAATTGATCAAATTCCTTAAATGACAGTTTCAGGAATGGGAAAAAATGCCAAAGAACAAGCTTCTAGCAACCAGAAGCAATGAAAAATGAGACTTAAATAATGTGGAGACAAAAGCGACGCCCATATTTTTTAGCGCCAAATAAGACGCCCACATTATTTGGCGCCTAAATGCTTTTTGGCGCCAAAAATGACGCCACATCCGGAACGCCGACATTTTTGGCGCAAAATAACGTCAAAAAATGACGCAACTTCCGGCGACACGTATGACGCCGGAAACGGAAAAGAATTTTTGCGCCAAAAAAGTCCGCGCCAAGAATGACGCAATAAAATGAAGCATTTTCAGCCCCCGCGAGCCTAACAGCCCACAGGGAAAATAGTCAAATTTTTGAAGGTAAGAAAAAATGATTAAATCAAATGCATTATCCCAAATATGAAACTGACTGTCTGAAAAATAAGGAAAGTTGAACATTCTGAGTCAAGGCAAATAAATGTTTGAATACATATATTTAGAACTTTATAAACAAAGTGCCCAACCATAGCTTAGAGTGTCACAGAAAATAAGATTTACTTACCCCAGGACACTCATCTACATGTTTGTAGAAAGCCAAACCAGTACTGAAACGAGAATCAGCAGAGGTAATGGTATATATAAGAGTATATCGTCGATCTGAAAAGGGAGGTAAGAGATGAATCTCTACGACCGATAACAGAGAACCTATGAAATAGACCCCGTAGAAGGAGATCACTGCATTCAAATAGGCAATACTCTCCTCACATCCCTCTGACATTCACTGCACGCTGAGAGGAAAACCGGGCTCCAACTTGCTGCGGAGCGCATATCAACGTAGAATCTAGCACAAACTTACTTCACCACCTCCATCGGAGGCAAAGTTTGTAAAACTGAATTGTGGGTGTGGTGAGGGGTGTATTTATAGGCATTTTGAGGTTTGGGAAACTTTGCCCCTCCTGGTAGGAATGTATATCCCATACGTCACTAGCTCATGGACTCTTGCTAATTACATGAAAGAAATGGAACTGGAAGAAATACCCCAGAAGATTCCAGGTCTGAGCAGCGCTTGAACCCCATGGGTGCCCAGCCATGCTTCAACAGTACCCAAAATATATAGGACCGAAACACACTTAAAGAAAGTGTTAGCCTTACTGGAATAAAATCAAAGAAATTTGGACCGAATAGAACCAAATAAATTTCAAAAAAGTCTTAACCTGTCCCTTGCCAGCCAAGCTGGAATACGGCACGTACATCGCAATATTAGGGAGCTGATTTTGAACTGAAAAATTTCCAATTATAAACATGTTACTTGGGAAAGAATTCAGGAATTCGTTCCTTAATAAGAACAACCAAACTAGTATAAGCTTAAAGTTTTAGTCATAGAACTCAATCTTGAAGCCCAGAGTAACAGTTAAGAATTGAATCCAATTATAAAACAAATAATTGATTATCTTAGAACAAAAGAAATATGGATTTTTTAAAAATCACAAAATTCTTCTAGCTAAAATAGCTAAAGACATAGATTAACCCTCATTTGCGAAAATATTCAATAAAATGAAGACACAAATGAAATTATTAGCATGATAGTCCAGTTTAAAGGACCAGTCAATACAGTGGACTTGCATAATCAATAAATGCAAAACAACAAGACAAATGCAACAGCACCTAGTCTAGTAAATGTTGTCCCTTAACAATGCTAAAATAAATCATAATCTGATACTTGATCTTAAAGTAAACAGAAAAAATGAAGCAATTGCAATATCCAAATAAATCACAGGACCAAGAAAAGTACCTGAAACTAAATAATTTTCCATAAATAAGATACAACCATCTAAAGGAAAATAAATACTATTTTGCTATAGAAACAATAGCATAATTAGTAGGAGTAGAGATAGCCCCAATAAATTGGAGAACCCTCCAAATTGAATTTAACTGCTGGCAAAGAATATAGTTTAAAACCTTTGAAGGAGGAATAAAAGAAAATTCTCAGCCTATTCCATTCCCTAGTATGGGGAATTGGAAAGAAAACCTCTGAAAACAGAAGAATAAATAGGCAGAAATAGTGTCAGCTAGTCTTAAAGAACTAGTTACTTTAATATCCAAAATAATCAACACCTTTTCCACAAAGAACAAATGTACTTTAATAATAAAAAAATAAAAAAAAAGTTGATTTGTTAGTGTCAATATCTGATGAAGAAAATTCTGAAAGAGAAAAATCATCATCAGAGAAGGATAAATCAGTATGTTGTTGGTCATTTGAAACTTCAACAATTAAAAAAGAAGTGAAAAAGACCTAAAAATTTTTTATTAGAAGGCACGAAGTCAGACAAAGCCTTTAAAATAGAATCAGAAAAATATTTCTTATAAATCTTCTAAATATTTCTTGTACATAAGATGTAAGAATGGCAATATATAAAGCATAAATACTAATGGATTCTGCATGTAAAAGTATATCATAATAACTTATTACAAACCAAAGCTAAAGATAAACATTTATAACATTTAAAATAAATGAACTTAGCTTTGGTAGAACTGAAACTCAGTTAAGCGTTTTTCCAGAAGTGGCTTCTGATTCAGGGTTAATCTGAGACATCTTGCAATATGTAATAGAAAAAACAACATATAAAGCAAAATTGATCAAATTCCTTAAATGACAGTTTCAGGAATGGGAAAAAATGCCAATGAACAAGCTTCTAGCAACCAGAAGCAATAAACAATGAGACTTAAATATTGTGGAGACAAAAATGACGCTCAAATTTTTTCGCCATATCCGGAAACGCCGACATTTTTTGGCGCAAAAACGTCAAAAAAATGACGCAACTTCCGGCGACATGTATGACGCCGGAAATGACAAGAAAAATTTTGCGCCAAGAAAGTCCGCGCCAAAAATGACGCAATAAAATGAAGCATTTTCAGCCCCCGCGAGCCTAACAGCCCACAGGAAAAAAGTCAAATTTTAAGGTAAGAAAAAATTGATTTATTCATATGCATTATCCCAAATATGAAACTGACTGTCTGAAATAAGGAACGTTGAACATCCTGAATCAAGGCAAATAAATGTTTAAACACATATATTTAGAACTTTATATAAAAGTGCCCAACCATAGCTTAGAGTGTCACAAAATAAGACTTACTTACCGCCGGACACTCCTCTACATGTAGTAGAAAGCCAAACCAGTACTGAAACGAGAATCAGTAGAGGAAATGGTATATATAAGAGTATATCGTCGATCTGAAAAGGGAGGTAAGAGATGAATCTCTACGACCGATAACAGAGAACCTATGAAATAGACCCCGTAGAAGGAGATCATTGAATTCAAATAGGCAATACTCTCTTCACATCCCTCTGACATTCACTGCACACTGAGAGGAAAACCGGGCTCCAGCCTGCTGCGAAGCGCATATCAACGAAGAATCTAGCACAAACTTACTTCACCACCTCCATGGGAGGCAAAGTTTGTAAAAACTGAATTGTGGGTGTGGTGAGGGGTGTATTTATAGGCATTTTAAGGTTTGGGAAACTTTGCCCCTCCTGGTAGGAATGTATATCCCATACGTCACTAGCTCATGGACTCTTGCTAATTACATGAAAGAAATTGCATGCTCTATCTGAATCATTAAAGAAAAAAAATCTGGGTTAAGTATTCCTTTAACCCCTTAATGACCGCAACACTTTTCCATTTTCTGTCCGTTTGGGACCAAGGCTATTTTTACATTTCTGCGGTGTTTGTGTTTAGCTGTAATTTTCCTCTTACTCATTTACTGTACCCACACATATTATATAACGTTTTTCTCGCCATTAAATGGACTTTCAAAAGATACCATTATTTTCATCATATCTTATTTTTTACTATAAAAAAAATTATAAAATATGAGGAAAAAATGAAACAAAAAACACTTTTTCTAACTTTGACCCCCAAAATCTGTTACACATCTACAACCACCAAAAAACACCCATGCTAAATAGTTTCTAAATTTTGTCCTGAGTTTAGAAATACCCAATGTTTACATGTACTTTGCTTTTTTTTTCCAAGTTATAGGCCCATAAATACAAGTAGCACTTTGCTATTTCCAAACCACTTTTTTTCAAAATTAGCGCTAGTTACATTGGAACACTGATATCTTTCAGGAATCCCTGAATTTACATTGACATATATATTTTTAGAAGACATCCCAAAGTATTGATCTAGGCCCATTTTGGTATATTTCATGCCACCATTTCACCGCCAAATGCGATCAAATAAAAAAAATTGTTCACTTTTTCACAATTTTTTTCACAAACTTTAGGTTTCTCACTGAAATTATTTACAAACAACTTATGCAATTATAGCATAAATGGTTGTAAATGCTTCTCTGGGATCCCCTTTGTTCAGAAATAGCAGACATATATGACTTTGGCATTGCTTTTTGGTAATTAGAAGGCCGCTAAATACTGCTGCGCATCACACGTGGCTAGCAGTGAAGGGGTTAATTAGGTAGTTTGTAGGGAGCTTGCAGGGTTAATTTTCGCTTTAGTGTAGAGATCAGCCTCCCACCTGACACATCCCACCCCCTGATCCCTCCCAAACAGCTCCCTTCCCTCCCCCTTCCCACAATTGTCCCCGCCAACTTAAGTACTGGCAGAAAGTCTGCCAGTACGCAAATAAAAGTTTTTTTTTAAATTAACTTTTTTTTAAGCATATTTACATATGCTACTGTGTAGGATCCCCCCCTTAGCCCCCAACCTCCCTGATCCCCCCAAAAGAGCTCTCTAACCCTCCCCCTCTGCCTTATTGGGGGCCATCTTGGGTACTGGCAGCTGTCTGCCAGTACCCAGTTTGCAGAAAAAAATGTTTTTTTTAAAAAAAAAAAAATCTTTTTTTTTTCCATTTTTTCTGTAGTGTAGCTTCTCCCCCACATAAACCAACTCCCACCACCTAACTAAGGTTTATATTTTAATATAATTTCCCCCCATTGTTTCAGTTTTGTACAATTTTTTTCTGTAGTGTAGCGGTTCCCATCCGCTCCCTCCCCGTGCACGCGCCCGCCCCCCGTGCACATGCATGCATCCGTGCGCGCCCCCAGCCA
The DNA here is from genome assembly GCF_027579735.1 of Bombina bombina. Lineage (NCBI taxonomy): Eukaryota > Metazoa > Chordata > Amphibia > Anura > Bombinatoridae > Bombina > Bombina bombina. The sequence goes on along the minus strand of NC_069504.1, from coordinate 1,005,595,768 downwards.
TTCCCTCCCCCTTCCAGATAAGCATGGCCATCGATGGCCGCCGGCCACCACCCGCCTCCCATACCGGCTCCCAGCCACCAATGAAAATAGCCACGGATCTCCGGTGCAGAGAGGGCTAAAAAATGTTATTGCAGGATGCCTCAATATCGAGGCATCCTGCAATAACCGGAAAGCAGCTGGAAGTGATCAGGATCGCTTCCAGCTGCTTTCCAGACCGAGGACGTGCAGGGTACGTCCTTGATCGTTAACTGACTTTCTTTTGAGGAGGTACCCTGCACGTCCTCAGTCGTTAAGGGGTTAAGGACCCCTAGCAGGTCAGATTTAAATGATTACCTACCTTGAGCATAGGTGAGACAGTTATAATGACTGAGCTAATGAACAACCTTAGATGGGGGTTCCTTGAGTACTGGAATTTTAAAAAACAATTTATATCTGACTTGATAAATTATTTTCTTTCAGAATGATGATTGTCCATAGGGCTCCATAACATGTGGAATATATTTCCCACCACTAGGAGGCATCCAAGAACCCACACAAGAGCTTAAAATCCATCCCATCTCTATTCAGTTCAACAAATAGCCGAGCAGAGAATAAGAAACATATAGGTAGGAAAGACAAAGCTGGGTCTAGAGAGGTGTCAATTAGAATGGTCACCCAAAATTAACACATGCAGGGCCTATGGACTATCATAATTCTGTAAGAAAAGTTTTTTTTTTTATCAGGTAAGCATAAATGTTTTCTTTAGTAAAATGATGATAGTCCATTGGGCTCCATAACATGTGGGATTAATACCCAAGCAGATGGTCGATATTACAGAATGGGTGGGACAATTTTCTGGCAGTTCCTATTTATCAGACACTGCAGCCTGAAGGACTTCCCTGCCAAAAGCTGCTTGTGAGGAAGCAAAAACATTTTGAAAAGGTATGCAGACGACTATGTTGAAGATTTGCAAATATGCTCCAAAGAAGCATAATTTTTGAAAGCCCAGGAAGTTGCAACTGCTCTTGTAGAGTGAACAGTGATACACTTAGGAAGGGATTTTCCCGCCACCAAATAAGCCTTGTTTGAGCCATGAGGTCAATGCTACCATAGTAGCCTTTTGCCCTTTACAAGTCCCAGAGTAATGAACAAACAAACTAGAAGATTGTCTGAATTCTTTAGTAGCTTGAAGGTAGAACTGCAATGCTCTGACTACATCAAGATTGTGTAAGAGTCGTTCCTTAGAATTAGCAGGATCTGGACACAGAGGAGGAACAAAGATTTCCTGATTGATATTTTCCAAGAAACTACCTTAGGAAGGAAGTCATATTTAGCCCAAAGTACAGCCTTATCTTTGTGAATAAATAAAAAATGAAGAATCACATGACAAGGATGATAACTCAGGAACTCTCCAAGTTCCAAGAGATTACTAACAAGAAAAGCACTTTTCAAGATAGAAGCTTGATATCAATGCAATGCATCAAAAGAAGGACCTTGTAATACAGAAAGAAATAGATTTTAAATTACAGGGCGGAGAAATAGGTCTTAACATCAGGAAGCTTAGCTAACTTTCTATAAAAACAGAAACAGAAATTTCACCTTTTACCTAGTTAGCAGACAAACCTTTATCAAGTAAAAACTGAAGAATTCTAGTAATCCTAAAGGAATACCAAGAATACCCTCTGGCAGAGCACCATTCAAAATATGCCCTCCAAATTTGTGATAAATGTTTTGTGTAACAGGTTTTCTGGCTTGAATCAAAGTGTCAATCACCGAATCCGAGAAACCTCTATGTTTCAATACTAGGTGTTCAACCTCCACACCGTTAAACTTAGAGATTTGAGATCCCAATGGAAAACAATTTATGCTCACCTGATAAATTAATTTATTTCATGGTGGTGAGAATCCACAAACCTTACTCTTGGGAATTACTCTTCTCTACCACTAGGAAGAGGCAAAAATAATTTATGCTTACCTGATAAATTAATTTATTTCATAGTGGTGAGAATCCACAAATCTTACTCTTGGGAATTACTCTTCTCTACCACTAGGAGGAGACAAAGATTCCCAATCCCAAGAGCTCTATAAAACCACTCCCACCTCACACATACCTCAGTCTAAAGTATAGTCAAGCAAGTGAGGCAAGAAGGAATACGAGCCATAAAAGGAGCATGGAAAAAAGATGTGCTGAAGAAAAAAACTAACCTAAGGAAAAAAACAAAGGGTGGGGTCTTGTTTACTCTCACCACTATGAAAGAAATTAATTAATTAGGTATGCATAAATTATGGTTTTGGTTAGAGGGGCGCTGGCTCCAACAATATCTCCAGTATGGAGTCCACCAACTCAGTAACAATCCAAAAGGCTTGAATCAGAAATCCAGTATCAGCGCTGCCACAATATGACAAAGGAAACCTTATTTTTTCTCATAAAAACATAGGTTTATTAAGCTCTACGTGTTTCAATGATCCAGTTAAATTTTTTAAAAAGGAAGTTAAAAGGCAAAAGAAGTAAGCTACATTGTGGCTGATATTAGTTGTTTAAATACACTGCATACAAGTTCTAGCTTCCAGTCTAACAGAAGGTGGTTTCACATAAAAACCACATTCAAAATTGGATTTAGTCCAACCAAAAACAATCAACAGGAAAAATCCTATATGTAAATGTAAAAATAAACTACAAAAAAAAAATATATTACAAAAAATATCATAAAAGAATTATAATTAATCACTCATTTTGGGTGGAAATAAAATTAATCAATCCACATTGAGCAAAAATTCAAAGCATCCAATCATATTAATAGTTCCCAATCGAATAGGAACAGGTAAGTTAGTCCTCAAATAGGTCCGGCTGTATGTTTTCTTTCATATAGGGGGTGTGATGAACCAAGGGCTACAGAGAAACCACCTTTCTACAGGGAGAAGGTTCGAGGACGTGTTTGAGCGGCTGAGGCACAAGCCCACCGATGACGACTCCCTGGGACTATTTTTGGACAGACTAAGTACACATATTGGTTACGGGACCCATAAACCGCATGTTTTCCACTGACAATGGGATTATCAGGAACGCTGGGGGGCAGGGGTTTTGTTGAGACTCATGTCTTTCAGGGCAGGAATCTGTATCACATGTAACTGGATCCCTGAAACTAGTTTCAGTCACCTCTAGACCCCACCCAGATGACTAATTTATTATAGATAGAACCTGCCCCAGACTCTTAGGCACCACCAATCCCATTATCAGCAAAGAGAGCCTACATGCCCAGAGTCAGAATCACTATTAACTGTGTCAATAGCCTTCCCATTGATCCCCTGTTTGATCTGATTACCTTCCCATTGGTATGATTACATTCCCATTGATATAATTACCCAGTTGAAGGAGGATTGTCCCTTAAAAAGAGTATAAAATGTCTGTACACCTGTAAGTAAAGGGTTATTCTTGTTATACTCCAAAATCAGTCTTGTCTGATTATTGGTGGTTCTAGTATCTGTGAAGCAGAACAGGCGGACATACCCAGATTTCATACCATAGAGGTCTGTCACAGGTGGTTAAAGTCCATGATCCTTACTCTTGCAAACTATTATAAAAGCTGTGGAGTTCACAAGAAATAACAAAGGGAGGGATTTAAAAAGTAAATTTATGCTTACCTGATAAATTAATTTCTTTTACGATATGACGAGTCCACGGATTTCATCCTTACTTGTGGGATATTAACCTCCTGCTAACAGAAAGTGGCAAAGAGCACCACAGCAGAGCTGTATATATAGCCCCTCCCTTCCCCTCCACCTCCAGTCATTCGGCCGAAGGTATAGGAAGAGAAAAGGAAAGGCTAAAAAGGTGCAGAGGTGACTGAAGTTTACAAAAAATAAAATAAATCTGTCTTAAAATAACAGGGTGGGCCGTGGACTTGTCATATCGTAAAAGAAATTAATTTATCAGGCAAGCATAAATTTTAATTTCATTTACAAAGATATGACGAGTCCACGGATTTCATCCTTACTTGTGGGAAACCAATACCAAAGCAATAGGACACGGATGAAAGGGAGGGACAAGACAGGAACCTAAATGGAAGGCACCACTGCTTGAAGAACCTTTCTCCCAAAAATAGCCTCAGAAGAAGCAAAAACATAATTTATGTAAGAACTTACCTGATAAATTCATTTCTTTCATATTAGCAAGAGTCCATGAGCTAGTGACGTATGGGATATACATTCCTACCAGGAGGGGCAAAGTTTCCCAAACCTCAAAATGCCTATAAATACACCCCTCACCACACCCACAAATCAGTTTAACGAATAGCCAAGAAGTGGGGTGATAAGAAAAAAAGTGCGAAAGCATAAATAATAAGGGATTGGAATAATTGTGCTTTATACAAAAAAATCATAACCACCACAAAAAAAGGGTGGGCCTCATGGACTCTTGCTAATATGAAAGAAATGAATTTATCAGGTAAGTTCTTACATAAATTATGTTTTCTTTCATGTAATTAGCAAGAGTCCATGAGCTAGTGACGTATGGGATAATGAATACCCAAGATGTGGATCTTCCACGCAAGAGTCACTAGAGAGGGAGGGATAAAATAAAGACAGCCAATTCCGCTGAAAAATTAATCCACTACCCAAATCAAAATTTTATTTTATAATGAAAAAAACTGAAAATATAAGCAGAAGAATCAAACTGAAACAGCTGCCTGAAGTACCATTCTACCAAAACTGCTTCTAAGGAAGAGAAAACATCAAAATGGTAGAACATAGTAAAAGTATGCAAAGAAGACCAAGTTGCTGCTTTGCAAATCTGATCAACCAAAGCTTCATTCCTAAATGCCCAGGAAGTAGAGACTGACCTAGTTGAATGAGCTGTAATCCTTTGAGGCGGAGTTCTACCCGACTCAACATAAGCATGATGAATCAAAGACTTTAACCATGATGCCAAAGAAATGGCAGAAGCCTTCTGACCTTTCCTAGAACCAGAAAAGATAACAAATAGACTAGAAGTCTTTCGGAAATCTTTAGTAGCTTCAACATAATATTTCAAAGCTCTAACTACATCCAAAGAATGCAACAATCTTTCCTTAGAATTCTTAGGATTAGGACACAATGAAGGAACCACAATTTCTCTACTAATGTTGTTAGAATTCACAACCTTAGGTAAGAATGTAAATGAAGTTCGCAACACAGCCTTATCCTGATGAAAAAACCATAATTTATGTAAGAACTTAACTGATAAATTCATTTCTTTCATATTAGCAAGAGTCCATGAGCTAGTGACGTATGGGATATACATATACGGAAAGATATAGGCAGGATGATACTTCCAAGGAAGTGACAATGCATCCACTGCTTCCGCTTGAGGATCCCTGGATCTGGACAGATACCTGGGAAGTTTCTTGTTTAGATGAGAGGCCATCAGATCTATTTCTGGAAGTCCCCACATTTGAACAATCTGAAGAAATACCTCTGGGTGAAGAGACCATTCGCCCGGATGTAACGTTTGGCGACTGAGATAATCCGCTTCCCAATTGTCTATACCTGGGATATGAACCGCAGAAACTAGATAGGAGCTGGATTCCGCCCATACCAGTATTCGAGATACTTCTTTCATAGCCAGAGGACTGTGAGTCCCTCCTCGATGATTGATGTATGCCACAGTTGTGACATTGTCTGTCTGAAAACAAATGAACAATTCTCTCTTTAGAAGAGGCCATGACTGAAGAGCTCTGAAAATTGCACGGAGTTCCAAAATATTGATTGGTAATCTCACCTCCTGAGATTCCCAAACCCCTTGTGCTGTCAGAGACCCCCAAACAGCTCCCCAACCTGTCAGACTTTCATCTGTTGAAATTACAGTCCAGGTTGGAAGAACAAAAGAAGCCCCCTGAACTAAACGATGGTGATCTGTCCACCACGTCAGAGAGTGTCGTACAATCGGTTTTAAATATATTAATTGAGATATCTTTGTGTAATCCCTGCACCACTGGTTCAGCATACAGAGCTGAAGAGGTCGCATGTGAAAACGAGCAAAGGGGATCGCGTCCGATGCAGCAGTCATAAGACCTAGAATTTCCATGCATAAGGCTACCGAAGGGAATGATTGTGATTGAAGGTTTCGACAAGCTGAGATCAATTTTAGACGTCTCTTGTCTGTCAGAGACAGAGTCATGGACGCTGAATCTATCTGGAAACCTAAAAAGGTTACCCTTGTCTGAGGAATCAATGAACTTTTCGGTAAATTGATCCTCCAACCATGATCTTGAAGAAACAACACAAGTCGATTTGTATGAGATTCTGCTAAATGTGAAGACTGAGCAAGTACCAAGATATCGTCCAAATAAGGAAATACCACAATACCCTGTTCTCTGATTACAGACAGAAGGGCACCGAGAACCTTTGTAAAAATTCTTGGAGCTGTTGCTAGGTCAAACGGCAGAGCCACAAACTGGTAATGCTTGTCTAGGAAAGAGAATCTTAGAAACTGATAGTGATCTGGATGAATCGGAATATGCAGATATGCATCCTGTAAATCTATTGTGGACATATAATGCCCTTGCTGAACAAAAGGCAGGATAGTCCTTATAGTTACCATTTTGAATGTTGGTATCCTTACATAACGATTCAATATTTTTAGATCCAGAACTGGTCTGAAGGAATTCTCCTTCTTTGGTACAATGAAGAGATTTGAATAAAACCCCAGCCCCTGTTCCAGAACTGGAACTGGCATAATTACTCCAGCCAACTCTAGATCTGAAACACATTTCAGAAATGCTTTAGCCTTCGCTGGATTTACTGGGACACGGGAAAGAAAAAATCTCTTTGCAGGAGGCCTTATTTTGAAGCCAATTCTGTACCCTTCTGAAGCAATGTTTTGAATCCAAAGATTGTGAATTGAATTGATCCAAATTTCTTTGAAAAATCGTAATCTGCCCCCTACCAGCTGGGCTGGAATGAGGGCCGCACCTTCATGTGGACTTGGGAGGTGGCTTTGGTTTTCTAAAAGGCTTGGATTTATTCCAGACTGGAGATGGTTTCCAAACTGAAACTGCTCCTAAGGATGAAGGATCAGGCTTTTGTTCCTTATTGTGACGAAAGGAACGAAAACGATTATTAGACCTAAATTTACCTTTAGATTTTTTATCCTGTGGTAAAAAAGTTTCTTTCCCTCCAGTAATAGTTGAGATAATAGAATCCAACTGAGAACCAAATAATTTATTACCCTGGAAAGAAAGGGAAAGCAAAATTGACTTAGAAGACATATCAGCATTCCAAGTTTTAAGCCATAAAGCTCTTCTAGCTAAAATAGCTAGAGACATATACCTGACATCAACTCTAATGATATCAAAGATGGCATCACAAATAAAGTTATTAGCATGTTGAAGAAGATTAACAATGCTGTGAAAATTATGATCTGTTACTTGTTGCGCTAAAGCTTCTAACCAAAAAGTTGAAGCTGCAGCAACATCCGCTAAAGATATAGCAGGTCTAAGAAGATTACCCGAACATAAGTAAGCTTTTCTTAGAAAGGATTCAATCTTCCTATCTAAAGGATCCTTAAAGGAAGTACTATCTGCCGTAGGAATAGTAGTACGTTTAGCAAGAGTAGAGACAGCCCCATCAACCTTAGGGATTTTGTCCCAAAATTCTAATCTGTCAGATGGCACAGGATATAATTGCTTAAAACGTTTAGAAGGAGTAAATGAATTACCGAAATTATTCCATTCCCTGGAGATTACTTCAGAAATAGCATCAGGAACAGGAAAAACTTCTGGAATAACTACAGAAGATTTAAAAACCCTATTTAAACGTTTAGATTTAGTATCAAGAGGACCAGAATCCTCTATTTCTAATGCAATTAAGATCTCTTTAAGTAAAGAACGAATAAATTCCATTTTGAATAAATATGAAGATTTATCAGCATCAACCTCTGAAACAGAATCCTCTGAACCAGAGGAACCACTATCAGAATCAGAATGATGATGTTCATTTAAAAATTAATCTGAAAAATGAGAAGTTTTAAAAGACCTTTTACGTTTACTAGAAGGGGGAATAACAGACATAGCCTTCTTAATGGATTTAGAAACAAAATCTCTTATGTTAACAGGAACACTCTGAGTATTAGATGTTGACGGAACCGCAACAGGTAATGTAACATTATTAAAGGAAATATTATCTGCATTAACAAGTTTGTCATGACATTCATTACAAACAACAGCTGGAGGAACAGATACCACAAGTTTACAACAGATACACTTAACTTTGGTAGATCCAGCACCAGGCAGCGTTTTTCCAGAAGTATCTTCTGACTCAGTGTCAATCTGGGACATCTTGCAATATGTAATAGAAAAAACAACATATAAAGCAAAATTGATCAAATTCCTTAAATGACAGTTTCAGGAATGGGAAAAAATGCCAGTGAACAAGCTTCTAGCAACCAGAAGCAATAAATAATGAGACTTAAATAATGTGGAGACAAAAGTGACGTCCATATTTTTTAGCGCCAAAAAAGACGCCCACATTATTTGGCACCTAAATGCTTTTGGCACCAAAATGACGCCACATCCGGAACGCCGACACTTTTGGCACAAAAAAACGTCAAAAATGACGCAACTTCCGGCGACACGTATGATGCCGGAAACAGAAAAAAAAAATTTGCGCCAAAAAAGTCCGCGCCAAGAATGACGCAATAAATGAAGCATTTTCAGCCCCCGCGAGCCTAACAGCCCACAGGAAAAAAAGTCAAATTTTAAGGTAAGAAAAAAATTGATTTATTCATATGCATTATCCCAAATATGAAACTGACTGTCTGAAATAAGGAACGTTGAACATCCTGAGTCAAGGCAAATAAATGTTTGAATACATATATTTAGAACTTTATATAAAAGTGCCCAACCATAGCTTAGAGTGTCACAGAAAATAAGACTTACTTACCCCAGGACACTCATCTACATGTAGTAGAAAGCCAAACCAGTACTGAAACGAGAATCAGTAGAGGTAATGGTATATATAAGAGTATATCGTCGATCTGAAAAGGGAGGTAAGAGATGAATCTCTACGACCGATAACAGAGAACCTATGAAATAGACCCCATAGAAGGAGATCATTGAATTCAAATAGGCAATACTCTCCTCACATCCCTCTGACATTCACTGCACGCTGAGAGGAAAACCGGGCTCCAAACTGCTGCGGAGCGCATATCAACGTAGAATCTAGCACAAACTTACTTCACCACCTCCATAGGAGGCAAAGTTTGTAAAACTGATTTGTGAGTGTGGTGAGGGGTGTATTTATAGGCATTTTGAGGTTTGGGAAACTTTGCCCCTCCTGGTAGGAATGTATATCCTATACGACACTAGCTCATGGACTCTTGCTAATTACATGAAAGATATCAGAAAAGGAGACTCACAAGAAAGAGCAGATAATTCAGAAACTCTTCTAGAAGAAGAGATGGCCAAAAGAAACAAAACTTTCCAGGAAAGTAATTTAATATCCAGCGAATGCATAGGTTCAAACGGAGGAGCTTGAAGAGCCCCTAGAACCAAATTCAAACTCCAAGGAGGAGAAATTGACTTAATAACAGGTTTTATACGAACCAAAGCTTGTACAAAATAATGAATATCAGGTAGACTAGCAATCTTTCTGTGAAAAAGAACAGAAAGAGCAGAGATTTGTCCTTTCAAGGAACTTGCAGACAAACCTTATCCAAACCATCCTGAAGAAACTGTAAAATTCTAGGAATTCTAAAAGAATGCCAAGAAAAATGATGAGAAGAACACCAAGAAATGTAAGTCTTCCAGACTCGATAATATATCTTCCTAGATACAGAATTACGAGCCTGTAACATAAAATTAATTACGGAGTCAGAGAAACCTCTATGACTGAGAATCAAGCATTCAATCTCCATACCTTCAAATTTAAGGATTTGAGATCCTGATGGAAAAAAGGACCTTGCGATAGAAGGTCTGGTCTTAACGGAAGAGTCCACGGTTGGCAAGTAGCCATCCGGACAAGATCCGCATACCAAAACCTGTGAGGCCATGCTGGAGCCACCAGCAGAACAAATGAACGCTCCTTTAGAATCTTGGAAATCGCTCTTGGAAGAAGAACTAGAGGCGGAAAGATATAAGCAGGATGATACTTCCAAGGAAGTGACAATGCATCCACTGCTTCCGCCTGAGGATCCCTGGATCTGGACAGATACCTGGGAAGCTTCTTGTTTAGATGAGAAGCCATAAGATCTATTTCTGGAAGTCCCCATATTTGAACAATCTGAAGAAATACCTCTGGGTGAAGAGACCATTCGCCCGGATGTAGCGTTTGGCGACTGAGATAATCCGCTTCCCAATTGTCTATACCTGGGATATGAACTGCAGAAATTAGACAGGAGCTGGATTCCGCCCATACAAGTATTCGAGATACTTCTTTCATAGCCAGAGGATTGTGAGTCCCTCCTTGATGATTGACATATGCCACGGTTGTGACATTGTCCGTCTAGAAACAAATGAACGAGACTCTCTTTAGAAGAGGCCACGACTGAAGAGCTCTGAAAATTGCACGGAGTTCCAAAATGTTGATTGGTAATCTCGCCTCCTGAGATTCCCAAACCCCTTGTGCTGTCAGAAACCCCCATACAGCTCCCCAACCTGTCAGACTTGCATCTGTTGAGATCACAGTCCAGGTTGGAAGAACAAAAGAAGCCCCCTGAACTAAACGATGGTGGTCTGTCCACCACGTCAGAGAGTGTCGAACAATCGGTTTTAAAGATATTAATTGAGATATCTTTGTATAATCCCTGCACCACTGGTTCAGCATACAGAGATGAAGAGGTCGCATGTGAAAACGAGCAAAGGGGATCGCGTCCGATGCAGCAGTCATAAGACCTAGAATTTCCATGCATAAGGCTACCGAAGGGAATGATTGAGACTGAAGGTTTTGACAAGCTGAAACCAATTTCAGACGTCTCTTGTCTGTCAGAGACAGAGTCATGGACACTGAATCTATCTGGAAACCTAAAAAGGTTACCCTTGTCCGAGGAATCAACAAACTTTTTGGTAAATTGATCCTCCAACCATGTTCTTGAAGAAACAACACTCATAAAAGACTGGAAAGGTTCTTTCTATTGAAAATGAGCAAAGGGAATTGAATCCAATGCTGTGGCCATAAGGCCTAAAACTTCTATGCATATATAGCAACTGAAGGAAATAATAGAGACTAAAGGTACCGATAGACGGAACCCAATAAAATTGTCCCTTGTCTGATAGAGACAAAGACAGTGACACAAACTATCTGGAAACCTAAAAAAGGTGACCCTTGTGTGAGGAATCAAGAGCTTTTGAAAAAAAGATCCTCTAACTATGTCCTGAAGAGCAAAGTGAATCATATGAGATTCCGCATCCTCAGAAAATAATCTGAATGAAAACAGAAAAAATGAAAATATGCATTTATTGTATCTAATGAAAACAAATAATGCTATCACTGACCATAAAAAGGCAGAATAGTTTGAATAAAACTCCAAAACCCAGTTCCTAAAAAAAGGAACTGGAAGAAATACCCCAGAAGATTCCAGGTCTGAGCAGCGCTTGAACCCCATGGGTGCCCAGCCATGCTTCAACAGTACCCAAAATATATAGGACAGAAACACACTTAAAGAAAGTGTTAGCCTTACTGGAATAAAATCAAAGAAATTTGGACCAAATACATTTCAAAGAAGTCTTAACCTGCCTCTTACCAGCCAAGCTGGAATACGGCACGTACATCGCAATATTAGGATGCTGATTTCGAACTGAAAAATGTCCAATTATAAACATGTTACTTGGGAAAGAACTCAGGAATTCGTTCCTTAATAAGAACAACCAAACTAGTATAAGCTTAAAGTTTTAGTCTTAGAACTCAATCTTGAAGCCCAGAGTAACAGTTAAGAATTGAATCCAATTATAAAACAAATAATTGATTATCTTAGAAAAAAAGAAATATGGATTTTTTTTTATTTTTTTTTAAATCACAAAATTCTTCTAGCTAAAATAGCTAAATACATAGATTAACCCTCATTTGCGAAAATATTCCATAAAATGAAGACACAAATGAAAATATTAGCATGATAGTCCAGTTAAAGGACCAGTCAATACAGTGGACTTGCATAATCAATAAATGCAAAACAACAAGACAAATGCAACAGCACCTAGTCTAGTAAATGTTGTCCCTTAACAATGCTAAAATAAATCATAATCTGATACTTGATCTTAAAGTAAACAGAACAAAAATGAAGCAATTGTAATATCCAAATAAATCACAGGACCAAGAAAAGTACCTGAAACTAAATAATTTTCCATAAATAAGATACAACCATCTAAAGGAAAATAAATACTATTTTGCTATAGAAACAATAGCATAATTAGTAGAAGTAGAGATAGCCCCAATAAATTGGAGAACCCTCCAAATTGAATTTAACTGCTGGCAAAGAATATAGTTTAAAACCTTTGAAGAAGGAAAAAAAGAAAATTCTCAGCCTATTCCATTCCCTAGTATGGGGAATTGGAAAGAAAACCTCTGAAAACACAGAAGAATAAATAGGCAGAAATAGTGTCAGCTAGTCTTAAAGAACTAGTTACCTTAATATCCAAAATAATCAACACCTTTTCAACAAAGAACAAATGTACTTTAATAATAAAAAAATAATAAAAAAGTAGATTTGTTAGTGTTAATATCTGATGAAGAAAATTCTGAAAGAGAAAAAACATCATCAGAGAAGGATAAATCAGTATGTTGTTGGTCATTTGAAACTTCAATAATTAAAAAAGAAGTGAAAAAGACCTAAAAATTTTATTAGAAGGCACGAAGTCAGACAAAGCCTTTAAAATAGAATCAGAAAAATATTTCTTATAAATCTTCTAAATATTTCTTGTACATAAGATGTAAGAATGGCAATATATAAAGCATAAATACTAATGGATTCTGCATGTAAAAGTATAACATAATAACTTATTACAAACCATAGCTAAAGATAAACATTTATAACATTTAAAATAAATGAACTTAGCTTTGGTAGAACTGAAACTCAGTTAAGCGTTTTTCCAGAAGTGGCTTCTGATTCAGGGTCAATCTGAGACATCTTGCAATATGTAATAGAAAAAACAACATATAAAGCAAAATTTATCAAATTCCTTAAATGACAGTTTCAGGAATGGGAAAAAAATGCCAATGAACAAGCTTCTAGCAACCAGAAGCAATAAACAATGAGACTTAAATATTGTGGAGACAACAATGACGCTCAAATTTTTTTAGCGCCAAAAAAGCCGCCCACATTATTTGGCGCCTAAATGCTTTTGGCGCCAAAAATGACGCCACATCCGGTAACGCCGACATTTTTTGGCGCAAAAACGTCAAAAAAAATGACGCAACTTCCGGCGACACGTATGACGCCGGAAATGACAAGAAAATTTTTGCGCGAAGAAAGTCCGCGCCAAAAATGACGCAATAAAATGAAGCATTTTCAGCCCCCGCGAGCCTAACAGCCCACAGGAAAAAAGTCAAATTTTAAGGTAAGAAAAAATTGATTTATTCATATGCATTATCCCAAATATGAAACTGACTGTCTGAAATAAGGAACGTTGAACATCCTGAATCAAGGCAAATAAATGTTTAAACACATATATTTAGAACTTTATATAAAAGTGCCCAACCATAGCTTAGAGTGTCACAAAGACTTACTTACCCCCGGACACTCCTCTACATGTAGTAGAAAGCCAAACCAGTACTGAAATGAGAATCAGTAGAGGAAATGGTATATATAAGAGTATATCGTCGATCTGAAAAGGGAGGAAAGAGATGAATCTCTACGACCGATAACAGAGAACCTATGAAATAGACCCCGTAGAAGGAGATCATTGAATTCAAATAGGCAATACTCTCTTCACATCCCTCTGACATTCACTGCACACTGAGAGGAAAACCGGGCTCCAGCCTGCTGCGAAGCGCATATCAACGTAAAATCTAGCACAAACTTACTTCACCACCTCCATGTGAGGCAAAGTTTGTAAAACTGATTTGTGGGTGTGGTGAGGGGTGTATTTATAGGCATTTTGAGGTTTGGGAAACTTTGCCCCTCCTGGTAGGAATGTATATCCCATACGTCACTAGCTCATGTACTCTTGCTAATTACATGAAAGAAAGTATCAAATTTGGAAAATTTGGAAAAAGTATGAAGGGACGACCAAGTTGCAGCCTTACAAATCTGTTCAACAGAAGCATTGTTTTTAAAAGCCCATGTGGAAGCCACAGCCCTAGTAGAATGAGCTGTAATTCTTTCAGGAGGCTGCTGTCCAGAAGTCTCATATGCCAGACAGATGATATTCTTCAGCCAAGAAGAAAGAGAGGTAGCCGTAGCTTTCTGGCCTCTACGCTTTCCAGAAAAAACAACAAATAATGAAGATGTTTGACGGAACACTTTAGTCGCCTGTAAGTAAAACTTCAGGGCACGGACATAGCAGGTCTAAGACGATTACCTGAACATAAATAAGCCTTCCTTAGAAAGGATTCAAGCTTCCTATCTAAAGGATCCTTAAAAGAAGTACTATCTGCCGTAGGAATAGTAGTACTTTTAGCAAGAGTAGAGATAGCCCCATCAACTTTGGGGATTTTTTCCCAAAACTCTAATCTATCAGACGGCAAAGGGTACAATTTCTTAAACCTTGGAGAAGGAGTAAATGAAGTACCCAGACTATTCCATTCCCTAGAAATTATTTCTGAAATAGCATCAGGAACTGGAAAAACTTCTGGAATAACTACATGAGGTTTAAAAAACGAATTTAAACACTTATTAGTTTTAATATCAAGAGGACTAGACTCCTTCATATCTAATGCAATCAACACTTCTTTCAGTAAAGAACAAATAAACTCCATCTTAAACAAATATGAAGATTTATCAGTGTCAATATCTGAGGCAGAATCTTCTGAACCAGATAGATCCTCATCAGAGATAGATAAGTCAGAATGATGGCGGTCATTTAAAAATTAATCTGAAATATGAGAAGTTTTAAAAGACCTTTTACGTTTACTAGAAGGAGGTATAACAGACAGAGCCTTCCGAATAGAATTAGAAACAAATTCTTTTACATTAACAGGAACATCCTGAACATTAGATGTTGAAGGAACAACAACAGGTAATGGATTATTACTAATGGAAATATTATCCGCGTTTGATAGTTTATCATGACAACTAACACAAACTACAGCCGGAGGAACAGTTACCAAAAGTTTACAACAAATGCACTTAGCTTTGGTAGAACCAACATCAGGCAGCGTCTTTCCAGAAGTAGATTCTGATCCAGGGTCAGGTAGTGACATCTTGCAATATGTAATAGAAAAAACAACATATAAAGCAAAATTATCAAATTCCTTAAATGACAGCTTCAGGAATGGGAAAAAATGCAAAACAAAACAAGCCTCTAGAAACCAGAAGCAACTAAAAAGTGAGACTGAAATAATGTGAAAAAAACTGGCGCCAAGTATGACGCCCACATTTTTTGGCGCCAAAAAAACGTCTGCAACAAACACGAGTCAAAAATGACGCAACTACGTGAAATGTTCCGGCGTCAACTACTGGAACTGACGTCATTCTCGCTCCAAAAAAGTCTTGCGCCAAAAATGACGCAATAAAAACTAGCATTTTCTGCACCCGCGAGCCTAACAGCCCGCAATTTAGAAGAAAAAAGTCAATTGACTTTCCCAAAAAATGAAACTGACAGTCTGAAAGAAGGAACACTGATTGACCTGAATCATGACAAATATAAGTTTAAAACATATATTTAGAACTTTACATATAAAGTGCCAAACCATAGCTTAGAGTGTCATAAATAAAATAAGACTTACTTACCCTAAGACACTCATCTACATATAGTAGATAGCCAAACCAGTACTGAAACGAGAATCAGTTGAGGTAATGGTATATAAGAGTATATCGTTGATCTGAAAAGGGAGGTAGGAGAAGAAATCTCTACGACCGATAACAGAGAACCTATGAAATAGATCCCCTAGAGGAAGACCATGGTATTCAAATAGGCAATACTCTCTTCACATCCCTCTGACATTCACTGAACTCTGAGAGGAAAACCGGGCTTCAGCCTGCTGCGAAGCGCATATCAACGTAGAAATCTAGCACAAACTTACTTCACCACCTCCATGGGAGGCAAAGTTTGTAAAATTGAATTGTGGGTATGGTGAGGGGTGTATTTATAGGCATTTTGAGGTTTGGGAAACTTTGCCCCTCCTGGTAGGAATGTATATCCCATACGTCACTAGCTCATGGACTCTTGCCAATTACATGAAAGAAAGGTGCCAGAAGATGAAACAACAACGCCTCCAAAACGGGCGGGGGGCTGTGGACTCTTTCCCGTGGAAGAAAAGAAAATTATCAGGGGCGCAATCCGATATACAGCGCAGGTTACGGCGCAAGCGTGGAAACCTGCGCCGCCCGTAGTTTCAGCTCGCAACTCGAGCTATCACATATACGGCGCCTTCAGATGCTAAAGTGCCGTAAGTCTAACGAACTAGCAATGTCCAGAAATCAGCGTAAGTACAAATTTCTGGAGTCCCCAGTGACTTACGGCACTTTAGAAACTGCCGCCGCACACAAAAACTGACTAAATTATAAAATCACCCATAACTGTCTAACACGCCTCCCAAAAATAACCTGACACGTATACCCCTCTATCCACAATCCCCCCTCTCACTCCTAACAATAAATGTATCAACCCCGAAACCGCCGCTCCCGGACCCCGCCACAAGCTACATTAACTATATTACCCCCTAATGTGAGCCCCCTACCCCGCCGCCACCTACATTATATGTACTACCCACTAATCTGACCCCCTTACACCGCCACCACCTATATTAAAATTATTAACCCCTAATCTAATGCCCCTACACTGCCGCCACCTATATTAAATATCTAACCCCCTAATGTGATCCCCCTACACCGCCACCACCTATATTAAATGTCTAACCCCCTAATGTGATCCCCCTACACCGCCGCCACCTACATTAAAATTATTAACCCCTAATGTAATCCCCCTACACCGCCGCCACCTATTTTAAAATGATTAACCCCTAATGTAATCCCCCTACCCCCCCGCCACCTATTTTAAAATGATTAACCCCTAATCTAATCCCCCTACACCGCCGCCATCTATAATAAATGTATTACCCCCTAAAATACTAAAGTGTCCCTACCCTAAACTAAATAACAAATAGCCCTGAAAAGGGCTTTTTGCGTGGCATTGCCCCAAAGTAACCAGCTCTATTACCAGCCCTTAAAAGGGCCTTTTGCAGGGCATTGCCCCAAAGTAACCAGCTCTATTACCAGCCCTTAAAAGGGCCATTTGCGGGGCACTGCCCCAAAGTAACCAGCTCTATTACCAGCCCTTAAAAGGGCCTTTTGCGGGGCATTGTCACAAAGTAATTAGGTCTTTTACCTGTAATCTGACCCCCCTACACCTATATTAAATATATTAACCCCTAATCTGACCCCCCTACACCACCGCCACCTATATTAACCCTAATTATATTAGGGTTAATATAGTTAATATAGTTATTATATTCTATATATTATTAATATAGTTAATAAAAATATAGTTATTATATTATATATATTAACTATATTAACCCTATCTAACCCTAACACCCCTAACTTAATTATTATTGCAATAAATCTAAATAATATTAATCTTATTAACTAAATTATTTCTATTTAAAACTAAATACTTACCTATAAAATAAACCTTAAGATAGCTATAATATAATTAATAATTACATTGTAGCTATTTTAGGGCTTATATTTATTTTACCGGTAACTTGGTATTTATTTTAACTAGGTACAATATCTATTAAATAGTTAATAACTATTTAATAGCTACCTACAACTACACCTACACTATCAATAAATTAATTAAATAAACTACAATTATCTAAACTAAAATATAATTAAATACACTAAACTAAATTAAAAAAAACAAACAATAAATTACAAAAAATAAAAAAAGATTACAAGAATTTTAAACTAATTACACCTAATCTAAGCCCCCTAATAAAATAACAAAGCCCCCCAAAATAAAAAAATGTCCCTACCCTAAACTATTCTATTACCAGCCCTTAAAAGGGCCTTTTGTGGGGCATTGCCCCAAAATAATCAGCTCTTTTACCTGTAAAAAAAAAAAAGAACAACCCCCCCATTACAACCCACCACCCACACACCCCTACTCTAAAACCCACCCTATCCCCCCTTAAAAAAAAATAAGTTTAATCCCCAAGTGCTCCTTACCTGTCCTGAAGACCGGCGGAGAAGTCTTCTTCCAGGCGGCGACCTCTTTTTCTTCCAGAAACCAGCCGGCGCGGAGTGGAGGAGTTGAAGACCGATGACCGCGGAGCTGAAGACCGTCCTCCCTGGAACTGAAGACCGGAGCCATGGAGCGCGGAGGATCCTCTTCATACGATCGCCGCCGTACACTGAATCGGAATTCAAGGTACGCGATTAAAAATGGCGTCCCTTGAATTCCTATTGGCTGATTTGAGCCTTCAAATTCAAATCAGCCAATCGGATGAAAGCTACTTAATTCTATTTGCTGATTTGAATAGCCAATAGAATAAGAGCTACTGTAATTCTATTGGCTGATTAGAATTATTATTAATTATATTGTAGCTATCTTAAGGTTTATTTTATAGGTAAGTATTTAGTTTTAAATAGGAATAATTTAGTTAATAAGATTAATATTATTTAGATTTATTGCAATAATAATTAAGTTAGGGGTGTTAGGGTTAGATAGGGTTAATATAGTTAATATATATAATATAATAACTATATTAATTATTAACTATATTAATAATGTATATAATATAATAACTATATTAACCCTAATATAATTAGGGTTAATATAGTTAATATAGGTGGCGGCGGTGTAGGGGGGTCAGATTAGGGGTTAATATATTTAATATAGGTGGCGGCGGTGTAGGGGGGTCAGATTACAGGTAAAAGAGCCGATTACTTTGTGACAAAGGCCCTTTTAAGGGCTGGTAATAGAGCTGGTTACTTTGGGGCAATGCCCCGCAAAAAAGGCCCTTTTAAGGGCTGGTAATAGAGCTGGTTACTTTGGGGCAATGCCACGCAAAAGGCCCTTTTCAGGGCTATTTGTAATTTAGTTAAGGGTAGGGACATTTTAGAATTTTAGGGAGTAATACATTTATTATAGGAGGCGGTGGTGTAGGGGGATTAGATTAGGGGTTAATATATTTAATATATAGGTGGCGGCGGTGTAGGGGGATTAGATTACAGGTAAAAGAGCTGATTACTTTGTGACAATGCCCCGCAAAAGGCCCTTTTAAGGGCTGGTAATAGAGCTGGTTACTTTGGGGCAATGCCCCGCAAAAGGCCCTTTTAAGGGCTGGTAATAGAGCTGGTTACTTTGGGGCAATGCCACGCATAAAGGCCCTTTTCAGGGCTATTTGTAATTTAGTTTAGGGTAGGGACATTTTAGTATTTTAGGGGGTAATACATTTAATATAGGTGGCGGCGGCGGTGTAGGGGATTAGATTAGGGGTTAATCATTTTAATATAGGTGGCGGCGGTGTAGGGGGATTAGATTAGGGGGTAATATAGTTAAAATAGGTGGCGGCGGGGTAGGGGGCTCACATTAGGGGGTAATAATTTTAATATAGATGGCGGCGGTGTAGAGGATTACATTAGGGGTTAATAATTTTAATGTAGGTGGCGGCGGTGTAGGGGGTTCACATTAGGGAGTTAGACATTTAATGTAGGTGGCGACATGGTCCGGGAGCGGCGGTTTAGGGGTTAAACACTTTATTAGGGATCGCGGCGGGGGATTGCGGTTGACAGGTAGACATTGCGCATGCGTTAGGTGTTTGGTTTTATTTTGCAGGTAGTTTAGGGAGCTACGGGGCTCCAATACTCAGCATAAGGCTTACTACGTCTGCAATTTGTGGCGAGGTGAAAATGGAGTAAGATTTCTCCATTTTCGCCACGTAAGTCCTTACGCTGTATATTGGATACTAAACTGCGCTGGTTTGGTATACCTGTCTATGGGCCAAAAACTACGGCCGAAGGCAGAAATATACGAGCGTAACTTCTAGGTTACGCCGTATATAGGATACCAAACCAGCGCAATATTTGGTGTCGCCAGCTTTTGCGGGCGACGCTGCATATCGGATCGGGCCCCAGGTAAGCATAATTTATGTTTTTCTTCCTAATGGGAAAGAGTCCACAGCCGCATTCATTACTTATGGGAAATTTATACCCAAGCCAAAGATGACACAAAATACCAATACGGGAGGAGCAATGAATAAAAAAAAAAACATCATTTTTGTAAGAACTTACCTGATAAATTCATTGCTTTCATAAAAAAAGGAACTGGAAATATAATTGTGCTTTATAGAAAAAAAAAACATAACCACCATAATTTATGTAAGAATTTACCTGATAAATTAATTTCTTTCATATTGGCAAGAGTCCATGAGCTAGTGACGTATGGGATATACATTCCTACCTGGAGTTGCAAAGTTTCCCAAACCTCAAAATGCCTATAAATACACCCCCACCACACCCACAATTCAGTTTAACTAATAGCCAAGAAGTGGGGTGATAAGAAGGAGCGAAAGCATCAACAAGGAATTGGAATAATTGTGCTTTATACAACAAAATCATAACCACCACAAAAAGGGCGGGCCTCATGGACTCTTGCCAATATGAAAGAAATTAATTTATCAGGTAAATTCTTACATAAATTATGTTTCTTTCATGTAATTAGCAAGAGTCCATGAGCTAGTGACGTATGGGATAGCAAATACCCAAGATGTGGAACTCCACGCAAGAGTCACTAGAGAGGGAGGGATAAAAATAAAGACAGCCAATTCCGCTGAAAAAAGAATCCACAACCCAAATCAAAAGTTTTAATCTTTATAATGAAAAAAAACTGAAATTATAAGCAGAAGAATCAAACGGAAACAGCTGCCTGAAGAACTTTTCTACCAAAAATTGCTTCTGAAGAAGAGAACACATCAAAATGGTAGAATTTAGTAAAAGTATGCAAAGAAGACCAAGTTGCTGCTTTGCAAATCTGATCAACAGAAGCTTCATTCTTAAAAGCCCAGGAAGTAGAAACTGACCTAGTACAATGAGCCGTAATCCTCTGAGGCGGGGATGAATCAAAACCTTTAACCAAGACGCCAAAGAAATGGCAGAAGCCTTCTGACCTTTTCTAGAACCAGAAAAGATAACAAATAGACTAGAAGTCTTTCTGAAATCTTTAGTAGCTTCAACATATTTCAAAGCTCTTACCACATCCAAAGAATGTAAAGATCTTTCCAAAGAATTCTTAGGATTAGGACACAACGAAGGGACAACAATTTCTCTACTAATGTTGTTGGAATTCACAACTTTAGGTAAAAATTTAAATGAAGTTCGCAAAACCGCCTTATCCTGATGAAAAATCAGAAAAGGAGACTCACAAGAAAGAGCAGATAATTCAGAAACTTTTCTAGCAGAAGAGATGGCCAAAAGGAACAATACTTTCCAAGAAAGTAATTTAATGTCCAGAGAATGCATAGGCTCAAACTGAGTGAGCCTGTAAAGCCCTCAAAACCAAATTAAGACTCCAAGGAGGAGAAATTGGCTTAATGACAGGCTTGATATGAACGAAAGCCTGTACAAAACAATGAATATCAGGAAGATTACCAATTTTTCTGTGAAACAGAACAGAAAAAGCAGAGATTTGTCCATTTAAGGAACTTGCAGACAAACCCTTATCCAAACCATCCTGAAGAAACTGTAAAATTCTAGGAATTCTAAAAGAATGCCAAGAGAATTTATGAAAAGAACACCATGAAATGTAAGTCTTAAAAACTCGGTAATAAATCTTTCTAGACACAGATTTGCGAACCTGCAACATAGTATTAATCACTGAGTCAGAGAAACCTCTATGACTAAGCACTAGGCGTTCAATCTCCATACCTTCAAATTTAATGATTTGAGATCCTGATGGAAAAATGGACCTTGAGATAGAAAGTCTAGCCTTAACGGAAGTGGCCAAGGTTGGCAACTGGACATCCGAACAAGATACCAAAACCTGTGTGGCCATGCTGGAGCCACCAGCAGTACAAATGAACGCTCCATTATGATTTTGGAAATCACTCTTGGAAGAAGAACTAGAGGCGGAAAGACATAAGCAGGTTGATAATTCCAAGGAAGTGACAACGCATCCACTGCTTCCGTCTGAGGATCCCTGGACCTGGACAGATACCTGGGAAGTTTCCCGTTTAGATGAGAAGCCATCAGATCTATTTCTGGAAGCCCCCACATCTGAACAATCTGAAGAAACACATCTGGGTGAAGAGACCATTCTCCCGGATGCAAAGTCTGGCGACTGAGATAATCCGCTTCCCAATTGTCTATACCTGGGATATGGACCGCAGAGATTAGACAGGAGCTGGATTCCGCCCATGCAAGTATCCGAGATACTTCTTTCATAGCTTGAGGACTGTGAGTCCCACCTTGATGATTGACATACGCCACGGTTGTGACATTGTCTGTCTGAAAACAAATAAATGGTTCTCTCTTCAGAAGAGGCCAAAACTGAAGAGCTCTGAGAATCGCACGGAGTTCCAAAATATTGATTGGTAATCTCGCCTCTTGAGATTTCCAAACCCCCTGCGCTGTCAGAGATCCCCAGACAGCTCCCCAACCTGAAAGACTTGCATCTGTTGTAATCACAATCCAGGTTGGACGAACAAAAGAGGCCCCCTGAACTAAACGATGGTGATCTAACCACCAAGTCAGAGATAGTCGAATATTGGGATTTAAGGATATTAATTGTGGTATCTTTGTATAATCCCTGCACCATTGGCTCAGCATACAAAGCTGAAGAGGTCTCATGTGAAAAGGAGCAAAGGGCATCGCGTCCGAAGCTGCAGTCATGAGACCTAAAACCTCCATGCACATAGCTACTGAAGTGAATGACTGAGACTGAAGGTTTCTGACAAGCTGAAACCAATTTCAGACGTCTTTTGTCTGTTAGAGACAAAGTCATGGATACTGAATCTATTTGGAATCCTAAAAAGGTTACCCTTGTCTGAGGAATCAAGGAACTTTTTGGTAAATTGATCCTCCAACTATGTCTTTGAAGAAACAACAATAGTTGATTTGTGTGAGATTCTGCAGAATGTAAAGACTGAGCAAGTACCAAGATATCGTCCAAATAAAGAAACACCGCAATACCCCGCTCTCTTATTACAGAGAGTAGAGCACCGAGAACCTTTGAAAAGATCCTTGGAGCTGTTGCTAGGCCAAAAGGAAGAGCAACAAATTGGTAATGCTTGTCTAGAAAAGAGAATCTCAGGAACTGATAGTGATATGGATGAATCGGAATATGAAGATATGCATCCTATTGTGGACATATAATGCCCTTGCTGAACAAAAGGCAGAATAGTCCTTATAGTCACCATTTTGAATGTTGGTATACTTACATATAGATTCAAAATTTTTAGATCCAGAACTGGTCTGAAAGAATTCTCTTTCTTTGGAACAATGAACAGATTTGAATAAAACCCCAGACCCCGTTCCAGAAAGGGAACTGGCACAATTACCCCGGATAACTCCAGGTCTGAAACACACTTCAGGAAAGCCTGAGCCTTTACTGGGTTCACTGGAATGCGTGAGAGAAAGAAACTTCTCACAGACGGTCTTACCTTGAAACCTATTCTGTACCCTTGAGAAACAATGTTCTGGATCCAATGATTTTGGATTGAATTGATCCAAACATCTTTGAAAAATCTTAGTCTGCCCCCTACCAGCTGAGCTGGAATGAGGGCCGCACCTTCATGCGGACTTGGGGGCTGATTTTGATTTTCTAAAAGGCTTGGATTTATTCCAGACTGGAGAAGGCTTCCAATTTGAAACGGTTCCTTTAGGGGAAGGGTCAGGTTTCTGTTCCTTATTCTGACGAAAGGAACGAAAACGGTTAGCAGCCCTAAATTTACCCTTAGATTTTTTATCCTGAGGCAAAAAGGCTCCCTTCCCCCCAGTGACAGTTGAAATAATAGAATCCAACTGAGAACCAAATAATTTATTACCTTGGAAAGAAAGAGATAGCAACGTTGAATTAGAAGTCATATCTGCATTCCAAGTTTTAAGCCATAAAGCTCTTCTAGCTAAAATAGCTAAAGACATATACCTGACATCAATTCTAATGATATAAAAAATGACATCACAAATGAAATTATTAGCATGTTGAATTAGCTTAACAATGCTATACACATTAGGATCTGGTACTTGTTGCGCTAAAGTTTCCAACCAAAAAGTTGAAGCCGCAGCAACATCAGCCAAAGAAATAGCAGGCCTAAGAAGATGACCTGCACATAAATAAGCCTTCCTTAGATAAGATTCAAGTTTCATATCTAAAGGATCTTTAAAAGAAGTACTATCTGCCGTAGGAATAGTAGTATGCTTTGCAAGAGTAGAGATAGCCCCATCAACTTTGGGGATCTTTTCCCAAAACTCCAATCTATCAGTCGGCAAAGGGTACAGTTTCTTAAACATTGAAGAAGGAGTAAATGAAGTACCCAGACTATTCCATTCCCTAGAAATTACATCTGAAATAGCATCAGGAACTGGAAAAACCTCTGGAATAACTACATGAGGTTTAAAAACCAAATTTAAACGTTTACTGGTTTTAATATCAAGAGGACTAGTCTCCTCCATATCTAATGCAATCAACACCTCTTTTAATAAAGAACGAATATACTCCACTTTAAATAAATATGAAGTTTTGTCAGTGTCAATATCTGAGGCAGCATCTTCTGAATCAGATAGATCCTCATCAGAGATAGATAAATCAGAATGCTGTTGGTCATTTAAAAATTCATCAAATTTATGAGAAGTTTAAAAAGACCTTTTACGTTTATTAGAAGGTGGTATAACAGACAGGGCCTTCTGAATAGAATTAGAAACAAATTCTCTCACATTAACGAGAATATCCTGAACATTAGATGTTGAAGGAACAACAGGTAATGGATTATTACTAATGGAAAAATTGTCTGCTTTTGAAAGTTTATCATGACAACTAACACAAACTACAGCCGGAGGAACAGTTAACACAAGTTTACAACAAATGCACTTAGCATTGGTAGAACCAACATCAGGCAGCAGCATTCCAGAAGTAGATTCTGAGACAGGGTCATATTGAGACATCTTGCAATATGTAATAGAAAAAACAACATATAAAGCAAAATTATCAATTTCCTTATATGACAGTTTCAGGAATGGGAAAAAATGCAAACAGAATAAGCCTCTGGAAACCAGAAGCAAAAAGACATAATGACAATGTCAAAAATCTGGCGCCAAGTATGACGCCCACAACTGACAAATATTTTTTTGGGTCAAAAACGTCTGCAACAAACACAAGCGTCATAGATGACGCAACTACGTGAAAACTCTCGGCGCCAACTAAGACGTCGGAAATGATGTCATAACGTCAACAAACGTAATTCTCGCACCAAAAATAACGCAATAAATTATAGCATTTTACATTCCCACGAGCCTCAATTTAGAAAAGAAAGTCAATTTGAAAAATTTTCAGGTAAGAAATAATTTTTTCCCAAAAATGAAACTGACAGTCTGTAAGAAGGAAATATACTGATTAACCTGAATCATGGCAAATATAAGTATAAAACATATATTTAGAACTTTACATATAAAGTGCCAAACCATAGCTGAGAGTGTCATAAATAAAAGAAAACATACTTACCAAAAGACACTCATCTACATAAAGTAGATAGCCAAACCAGTACTGAAACGAGAATCAGTAGAGGTTATGGTATATAAGAGTATATCTTCGATCTGAAAAGGGAGGTAGGAGATGAATCTCTATGACCGATAACAGAGAACCTATGAAATAGATCCCCGTTAGGATGACCATTGCATTCAATAGGTAATACTCCCTTCACATCCTTCTGTCATTCACTGCACTCTGAGAGGAACCGGGCTTCAGCATGCAGAGAAGCGCATATCAACGTAGAAATCTAGCACACTAACTTCACCACCTCCATAGGAGGCAAAGTTTGTAAAACTGAATTGTGGGTGTGGTGGGGGCTGTATTTATAGGCATTTTGGGGTTTGGGAAACTTTGCCACTCCTGGTAGGAATGTATATCCCATACGTCACTAGCTCATGGACTCTTGCCAATTACATGAAAGAAACTGCTTCTGAAGAAGAGAAAACATCAAAATGGTAGAATTTAGTAAAAGTATTCAAAGAAGACCAAGTTGCTGCTGTGCAAATCTGATCAACAGAATCTTCATTCTTAAAAGCCCAGGAAGTGGAAACTGACCTAGTAGAATGAGCCGTAATCCTCTGAGGTGTGGATTTACCCAACTCCAAATAAGCATGATGAATCAGAGGCTTTAACCAAGATGCCAAAGAAAAGGCAGAAGCCTTCTGACCTTTCCTAGAACCAGAAAAGATAACAAATAGACTAGAAGTCTTTCTGAAATCTTTAGTAGCTTCAACATAATATTTCAAAGCTCTTACCACATCCAAAGAATGTAAAGATATCTCCAGAGAATTCTTAGGATTAGGACACAACGAAGGAGCAATAATTTCTCTACTAATGTTGTTGGAATTCACAACTTTAGGTAAAAATTATAATGAAGTCTGCAAAACCGCCTTATCCTGATGAAAAATCAGAAAAGGAGACTCACAAGAAAGAGCAGATAATTCAGAAACTCTTCTAGCAGAAGAGATGGCCAAAAGGAACAATACTTTCTAAGAAAGTACTTTAATGTCCAGAGAATGCATAGGCTCAAACGGAGGAGCCTGTAAAGCCCTCAAAACCAAATTAAGACTCAAAGGAGGAGAGATTGACTTAATGAAAGGCTTGATACAAACCAAAGTATGTACAAAACAATGAATATCAGGAAGATTAGCAAATTTTCTGTGGAACAGAACAGAAAGAGCAGAGATTTGTCCCTTCAAGGAACTTGCAGACAAACCCTTATCGAAACCATCATGAAGAAACTGTAAAATTCTAAGAATTCTAAAAGAATGCCAGGAGAATTTATGAGAAGAACACAATGAAATGTAAGTCTTCCAAACTCGGTAATAAATCTTTCTAGACGCAGGTTTATGAGCCTGCAACATAGTATTAATCACTGAGTCAGAGAAACCTCTATGACTAAGCACTTAGCGTTCAATCTCCATACCTTCAAATTTAATGATTTGAGATCCTGATGAAAAAAGGAAATTTATGCTTACCTGATAAATTGATTTCTTCTACGATACGACAAGTCCACGGATTTCATCCTTACTTGTGGGATACTATCCTCCTGCTAACAGGAAGTGGCAAAGAGCACCACAGCAGAGCTGTATTTACAGGGAGTGCAGAATTATTAGGCAAATGAGTATTTTGACCACATCATCCTCTTTATGCATGTTGTCTTACTCCAAGCTGTATAGGCTCGAAAGCCTACTGCCAATTAAGCATATTAGGTGATGTGCATCTCTGTAATGAGAAGGGGTGTGGTCTAATGACATCAACACCCTATATCAGGTGTGCATAATTATTAGGCAACTTCCTTTCCTTTGGCAAAATGGGTCAAAAGAAGGACTTGACAGGCTCAGAAAAGTCAAAAATAGTGAGATATCTTGCAGAGGGATGCAGCACTATTAAAATTGCAAAGCTTCTGAAGCGTGATCATCGAACAATCAAGCGTTTCATTCAAAATAGTCAACAGGGTCGCAAGAAGCGTGTGGAAAAACCAAGGTGCAAAATAACTGCCCATGAACTGAGAAAAGTCAAGCGTGCAGCTGCCAAGATGCCACTTGCCACCAGTTTGGCCATATTTCAGAGCTGCAACATCACTGGAGTGCCCAAAAGCACAAGGTGTGCAATACTCAGAGACATGGCCAAGGTAAGAAAGGCTGAAAGACGACCACCACTGAACAAGACACACAAGCTGAAACGTCAAGACTGGGCCAAGAAATATCTCAAGACTGATTTTTCTAAGGTTTTATGGACTGATGAAATGAGAGTGAGTCTTGATGGGCCAGATGGATAGGCCCGTGGCTGGATTGGTAAAGGGCAGAGAGCTCCAGTCCGACTCAGACGCCAGCAAGGTGGAGGTGGAGTACTGGTTTGGGCTGGTATCATCAAAGATGAGCTTGTGGGGCCTTTTCGGGTTGAGGATGGAGTCAAGCTCAACTCCCAGTCCTACTGACAGTTTCTGGAAGACACCTTCTTCAAGCAGTGGTACAGGAAGAAGTCTGCATCCTTCAAGAAAAACATGATTTTCATGCAGGACAATGCTCAATCACACGCGTCCAAGTACTCCACAGCGTGGCTGGCAAGAAAGGGTATAAAAGAAGAAAATCTAATGACATGGCCTCCTTGTTCACCTGATCTGAACCCCATTGAGAACCTGTGGTCCATCATCAAATGTGAGATTTACAAGGAGGGAAAACAGTACACCTCTCTGAACAGTGTCTGGGAGGCTGTGGTTGCTGCTGCACGCAATGTTGATGGTGAACAGATCAAAACACTGACAGAATCCATGGATGACAGGCTTTTGAGTGTCCTTGCAAAGAAAGGTGGCTATATTGGTCACTGATTTGTTTTTGTTTTGTTTTTGAATGTCAGAAATGTATATTTGTGAATGTTGAGATGTTATATTGGTTTCACTGGTAAAAATAAATAATTGAAATGGGTATATATTTGTTTTTTGTTAAGTTGCCTAATAATTATGCACAGTAATAGTCACCTGCACACACAGATATCCCCCTAAAATAGCTATAACTAAAAACAAACTAAAAACTACTTCCAAAACTATTCAGCTTTGATATTAATTAGTTTTTTGGGTTCATTGAGAACATGGTTGTTGTTCAATAATAAAATTAATCCTCAAAAATACAACTTGCCTAATAATTCTGCACTCCGTGTATAGCTCCTACCTTCCCTCCACCTCCAGTCATTCGACCGAAGGTTTAGGAAGCGAAAGGAAAAGCTAAAGGTGCAGAGGTGACTGAAGTTGTAAAAATAAAATATAATCTGTCTTAAAATGACAGGGAGGGCCGTGGACTCGTCGTATCATAGAAGAAATCAATTTATCAGGTAAGCATACATTTCCTTTACTTCTACAAGATACGACGAGTCCATGGATTTCATCCTTACTTGTGGGATACAATACCAAAGCTACAGGACACGGATGAAAGGGAGGGACAAGACAGGAACCTAAACGGAAGGCACCACTGCTTGAAGAACCTTTCTCCCAAAAACAGCCTCAGAAGAAGCAAAAGTATCAAATTTGGAAAATTTGGAAAAAGTATGAAGGGGCGACCAAGTCGCAGCCTTACAAATCTGTAAAACAGAAGCATCGTTTTTAAAGGCCCATGTGGAAGCCACAGCCCTAGTAGAATGAGCCATAAATCTTTCAGGAGGCTGCTGTCCAGCAGTCTCATATGCCAGGCGGATGATACTCCTCAGCCAAAAAGAAAGAGAGGTAGCCGTAGCTTTCTGACCCCTACGCTTTCCAGAATAAACAATGAATAATGAAGATGATTGACGGAAATCCTTGGTTGCCTGTAAGTAAAACTTCAAGCCACGGACCACGTCCAGGTTATGTAACAGACGCTCCTCCTTAGAAGAAGGATTAGGACACAAGGAAGGAACAACAATTTCCTGATTAATGTTCTTATTTGAAGCAACCTTAGGAAGAAATCCAGGTTTGGTACGCAAAACCACCTTATCAGAATGAAATATAAGATAAGGCGAATCACATTGTAATGCTGAAAGCTCAGAAACTCTACGAGCGGAAGAAATAGCAACCAAAAAAAAAACTTTCCAAGATAACAATTTAATATCTATGGAATGCATGGGTTCAAACAGAACCCCTTGAAGAACTCGAACAACTATATTCAAACTCCAGGGAGGAGTAATTGGTCTAAATACAGGCTTAATTCTGGATAGAGCCTGACAAAAAGACTGAACATCTGGCACATCTGCCAAACCTTAGTGAAGCAAAACTGACAAAGCAGAAATCTGTCCCTTTAAGGAACTTGCTGATAACCCTTTCTCCAATCCTTCTTGGAGAAATGACAGAATCCTGGGAATCCTAACTTTACTCCATGAGTAACCCTTGGATTCACACCAATAAAGATATTTACGCCATATCTTATGCTTACGAGCCTGTATCAAAGTATTGATGACCGAATCAGAGAATCCCCGCTTAGATAAAATCAAGCGTTCAATCTCCAAGCAGTCAGCTGCAGAGAATTTAGATTTGGATGTTGGAAAGGTCCTTGAATGAGAAGGTCCTGTCTCAAAGGAAGTTTCCACTGTGGCAGAGGACATGTCCACTAGATCTGCATACCAAGTCCTGCGTGGCCACGCAGGCGCTATCATGATTACTGAAGCTCTCTCCTGTTTGATCCGAGCAATCACGCGTGGAAGGAGAGGAAACGGTGGAAAAACATAAGCTAGGCTGAACGACCAAGGTACTGCCAAGGCATCTATCAGTTCGGCCTGAGGATCCCTCGACCTGGAACCGTAACGTGGGAGTTTGGCATTCTGACGAGATGCCATTAGATCTAATTCCGGTCTGCCCCATTGGCGAATCAATGAGGCAAACACCTCCGGGGGGAGTTCCCACTCCCCTGGATGAAAAGTCTGACGACTTAGAAAATCCGCTTCCCAGTTCTCTACTCCCAGGATGTAGATTGCCGATAGATAGCAAGAGTGGGCCTCCGCCCATCTGATTATCTTTGATACTTCTATCATCGCTAAGGAACTCCTTGTTCCCCCCTGATGATTGATATACGCCACAATCGTGATATTGTCTGACTGGAATCTGATGAATTTGCCCGAGTTTGGACCTGGGTCCAAACACCCTGAGCCTTCAGGGAATTCCAGACTGCACCCCAGCCCAGTAGACTGGCGTCCGTTGTCACTATCACCCACGACGGTCTGCGGAAACAAGTCCCCTGGGACAGATGATCCGGCGACAACCACCAAAGAAGAGAGTCTCTGGTCTCTTGATCCAGATTTATCTGAGGAGATAAATTTGCATAGTCCCCATTCCACTGTCCGAGAATGCACAGCTGCAGTGGTATGAGATGAAAGCGAGCAAACGGAATGATGTCCATTGCCGCTACCATTAATCCAATGACCTCCATACACTGAGCCACTGATGGCCGAGGAATGGACTGAAGTGCTCGGCAAGTATTTAGAATCTTTGATTTTCTGACCTCTGTCAGAAATATTTTCATGTCTACCGAGTCGTTCAGAGTTCCCAAGAAGGGAACCCTTGTCAGTGGAACTAGTGAACTCTTTTCTATGTTCACCTTCCAACCATGAGTTCTCAGGAAAGACAACACTGTGTCCGTGTGAGATTTTGTCAGATGATAAGTTGATGCCTGGATCAAAATATCATCCAGATAAGGTGCCACTGCTATGCCCCGCGGTCTGAGAACCGCCAGAAGTGACCCAAGAACCTTTGTGAAGGTCCTGGGTGCTGTGGTCAACCCGAAGGGAAGAGCCACGAACTGATAATGTTTGTCCAGGAAGGCAAACCTTAGGAACTGATGATGATCCTTGTGAATAGGGATATGAAAGTATGCATCCTTCAAGTCCACGGTAGTCATATATTGATCCTCCTGGATCATTGGTAAAATTGTTCGGATAGTCTCCATCTTAAACGATGGGACTCTGAGAAACTTGCTTAGACACTTGAGATCTAAAATGGGTCTGAAAGTTCCCTCTTTTTTGGGAACCACGAAAAGATTTGCGTAAAACCCCAGCCCCTGATCCAGTTTTGGAATGGGACAAATTACTCCCATGATACAGAGGTCTTTTACACAGTGTAATAACGCCTCTCTTTTTATCTGGTCTACAGATAATCGTGAAAGATGAAATCTCCCTCTTGGAAGAAAATCCTTGAATTCCAGTTGATACCCGTGGGTCACTATTTCCAGTGCCCAGGCGTCCTGAACATCTCTTGCCCAAGCCTGAGCAAAGAAAGTCTGCCCCCTACTAGATCCGGTACCGGATCGGGGGCCGCCCCTTCATGCTGTCTTTGTAGTAGCAGCGGGCTTCTTGGATTGTTTACCTTTATTTCAAGCCTGGTTGGGTCTCAAAACTGACTTGGATTGAGCAAAATTCCCTTCCTGCTTTGTGGAGGAAGAGGAAGTAGAGGGTCCTCCTTTAAAGTTTCGAAAGGAACAAAAATGATTTTATCTACACCTCATCTTAACAGACTTATCCTGAGGCAGGGCATGGCCTTTACCTCCAGTAATGTCAGAAATGATTTCCTTCAATTCAGGCCCGAATAGGGTCTTACCTTTAAAAGGAATAGCTAAAAGCTTAGATTTTGACGACACATCAGCAGACCAAGATTTGAGCCATAACGCTCTACGCGCTAAAATGGCAAATCCTGCATTTTTCGCCGCTAATTTAGCAATTTGAAAAGCGGCATCAGTAATAAAAGAATTAGCTAGCTTGAGAGCCTTAATTCTATCCAAAATGTCCTCTAATGGAGTCTCAACCTTCAGAGACTCTTCTAGAGCATCAAACCAAAAAGCTGCTGCAGTAGTAACTGGAACAATGCAAGGCGTAGGTTGTAAAAGGAAACCCTGATGAATAAATAATTTCTTTAGAAGACCCTCCAACTTCTTATCCATAGGGTCTTTGAAAGCACAACTGTCCTCAATAGGTATAGGTGTACGCTTAGCCAGGGTAGATATAGCTCCATCCACCTTAGGGGCCGTTTGCCAAGAGTCCCGAATGGTGTCTGATATGGGAAACATTTTCTTAAAATTAGGAGGGGGAGAGAACGGTATACCTGGTCTATCCTATTCCTTATTTACAATTTCCGAAATACTCTTAGGAACCAGAAAAACATCAGTGTAAGTAGGTACCTCTAGATCAGTGACGTGCAGTAATAGGAGGCAGGGGAGGCAGTGCCTCCCCTGTCCAATCAGGGAAAAGAAGATTTAAATAATATTTATTAAAAATAAAAAAAAGTATTTTTTTTTTCTTATTTGTTTTTGGTCACCCACCATGATGAAATCATTTTACCCAGGTCCCCCACACAATATTATTATTTTATTTTACTGCCCTTGCGCATGCGCAGCAGCCAAATTCAGCTTAGCAATAGCAAGTTAGCATCCATTGTTGCGCAATTATGAGGCAGTGAGCTGGTCCGCTGCCCTCCATAATTGCGCAACAATGGATGTAAATGACAATCTTCTGCTCACTTAGAGCAGCGCCACCCACTGGTGACTCGCCGTGCCCTCATAGTAGCTCCAATGGAGGCGGTTCTCCAAACCGCCTCCATGATGAGCTACATCACTCAGCCAATCAGCATTCAGCACTGCGGGGAGGCGTGCCTGCTGATTGACAGAGTGATGTGTGAGGGTCATGTGACGTCACGCCGGTTTCAGTTGTTCAGGCGGGAAGACTAGAGAGGGAGCTGCTGCTGCAACTGCGTGCCGTGCCCGTACTGTCCTGCCCGAATTCAAAGTGCTCAGTGAGACTCAGACAGCAGCTGCGGTTGTGGCTGTGGAGGGAGGAGGTCCTGGAGGTCGGAGGAGGACTGTACTGTGGTGGCGTACCGTGGAGAAGAAGAGTAGACTCAGGAGGAGTGGAGGAGCGGACACGGTCACGGAGCCACTATTTAAGTTATGTATGTGGAATAATATCACCTAGTTTGCAAAACCCTTCAGTGACCCGGTAAGTGAGAGACTAAAGAACAGTATAATATAATGCAGTTTTGATAGATGGGTGGTCCTATGCTTAAAGGGACACTGTACCCAAAAATTTTCTTTTGTGATTCAGATTGAGCATAAAATTTTAAGCAACTTTCTAATTTACTCCTATTATCAAATTTTCTTCATTCTCTTGGTATCTTTATTTGAAATGCAAGAATGTAAGTTTAGATGCCGGCCCATTTTTGGTGAACAACCTGAGTTGTCCTTGCTGATTGGTGGATAAATTCATCCACCAATAAAAAAGTGCTGTCCAGAGTACTGAAACCAAAAAAAAAGCTTAGATGCCTTCTTTTTCAAATAATGATAGCAAGAGAACGAAGAAAAATTGATAATAGGAGTAAATTAGAAAGTTGCTTAAAATTGCATGCTCTTTCTGAATTACAAAAGAAAAAATTTGGGTACAGTGTCCCTTTAATAAAACACATTTTTCCTTTTGTACAGTGCTGTTGTTAGTCAGCAATAGACCAGTGGGTGTTTTCCTTATTAGTCAATAGCCAGTAATGATTGATTACTGTGAATAATTTGTGCACAGTGTTGTATTTCCTTTTATTGTCAAAATCAGTTCAAAGAGGAAAAAATAGATTCTGACATGAAAGAAAAAGTGCAAATTCATTACAGTATTTTATTGTCTTGTCCCACGCTCCATACAAATTTTCTAGTAGAAAAGCAAAGCCACCAATTATGTTAAGTGGAAATGTTGCACATCAAATGGCTGCAGTTAGGCAAGTTCAGGATTTGCTTTTTAGCCACTTTAGGGAGTGGGGGATAAAGCACAACTTTACATAAAATCAAGGAGTTTAATGTTTCTTTGGAGTCATTTTGTTCAGCTATTGTGCACTGTATTTTAAAAGGCTTCATGCATAACAAGTATTTAATACTGTTTTGTTAGCAATTATTCCAGTGCTTGCAGTCCAGGGACAGACCCCTTAAAAGCCTCTTGATTATTGTTTCTCCATTCACCTCAACTGTGGACAGTTATAGGACATACACAGTGCAGTTGTAAGCTGTGTACAATAAGAGTCACATTATATCATATTATTCGATGACTATATATTTTTACACATAATGATCATAAAGTGAAGTTAGTGAACAAAGTCAGAATTTATATTTTTCCCAGTTCCCAGGGAATTGGTAAATACATTATAATACAATTCAGTGAAAGGAGGACAATGTGATTTTATTTTTAAAAAGATGACATGTCACTTTCAGGCAGTTATCTGCCAGAACTTAGAGTATAATTTTGACAGCTGATAACCTCAAAACCAAATGAATACATAAGGACATGAAAAATATGATTGCAATTGTTTGAAGTGTGCTTCTAAGTAAAAAGTACAGCAAATACAACTAAATTATTCCATAAGATTATGTCACTGCTGGGCTTGCAGTTATTTATCTTTTTCTGCATCCATCAGTGCATGGCAATGCCATGCAATGATGGCTGTTGAAAAAGATAGATAACTGCAAGCCCAGCAGCAGTGACATAATCTTATGGAATAATTTAGTTGTATTTGCTGTACTTTTTACTTAGAAGCACACTTCAAACAATTGCAATCATATTTTTCATGTCCTTATGTATTCATTTTGTTTTGAGGTTATCAGTAAAACTTATACTCTTCTTCTGGCAGATAACTGCTGACGTTATCTATTTTAAAATAAAATCACATTGTCCTCCTTTCACTGAATTGTAATTATAATATATTTCCCTTTGAAGAATATAAATTAATTATAAAGATGAGTTGGTGCTTTAGTGAAATGTATCTTAACTGTGGTCCTCAAGTACCCCCAACAGGTAAGGTTTTCATTATAGCTGAACCAGCGCAAAAGTAAAATAATCATCTGATCAGTAACACCATGGTTAATAACATGCTCTCACACATCAGCTTATTATTTAATCTATGCACTGGTTCAGCAAAAAAAATAAAACCTGCCCTGTTGGGGGTACATATCTAGTGCCTCACCAGCTACAGACCTCACCGCACGTCACTGCTCTAGATATTTGTCCATCTTACACAATTTCTCTGGTGGCATCACAATAGGGTCACAATCATCCAGAGTCGCTAAAACCTCCTGAAGCAACAGGCGGAGGTGTTCAAGCTTAAATTTAAAGGACATCATGTCTGAATCTGTCTGAGGTAACACATTTCCTGAGTCTGAAAGTTCTCCCTCAGACAGCAATTCCCTGACCCCCAACTCAGAACACTGTGAGGGTACATCGGAAATAGCTAATAAAGCATCAGAGGATTCAGTATTCACATTAATACCTAACCTACTGCGTTTACCCTGTAACACTGGTAATTTAGATAATACCTCTGTAAGGGTAGTTGACATAACTGCAGCCATCCCCTGCAGAGTAAAAGAATTACACGCACTAGAGGTACTTGGCGTCGCTTGTGTGGGCGTTAAAGGTTGTGACACTTGGGGAGAATTGGATGGCATATCCTGATTCTCTTCAGATTGAGAATCATCCTTAGGCACACTTTCTTTACCTAAAATATGCTTTTTACAATGTAAGGCCCTTTCAGTACAAGAGGTACACAATGTAAGAGGGGGTTCCACAATGGCTTCCAAACACATAGAGCAATGAGTTTCCTCAATGTAAGACATGTTGAACAGACTAGAAATAACATAATTTATGTAAGAACTTACCTGATAAATTCATTTCTTTCATATTAGCAAGAGTCCATGAGCTAGTGACGTATGGGATATACATTCCTACCAGGAGGGGCAAAGTTTCCCAAACCTCAAAATGCCTATAAATACACCCCTCACCACACCCACAAATCAGTTTAACGAATAGCCAAGAAGTGGGGTGATAAGAAAAAAGTGCGAAAGCATAAAAAATAAGGAATTGGAATAATTGTGCTTTATACAAAAAAATCATAACACCAAAAAAAGGGTGGGCCTCATGGACTCTTGCTAATATGAAATAAATGAATTTATCAGGTAAGTTCTTACATAAATTATGTTTTCTTTCATGTAATTAGCAAGAGGCCATGAGCTAGTGACGTATGGGATAATAAATACCCAAGATGTGGAACTTCCACGCAAGAGTCACTAGAGAGGGAGGGATAAAAATAAAGACAGCCAATTCCGCTGAAAAACAATCCACACCCCAAAATAAAGTTTCAATCTTATACTGAAAAAAACTGAAGTTATAAGCAGAAGAATCAAACTGAAACAGCTGCCTGAAGTACTTTTCTACCAAAAACTGCTTCAGAAGAGGAAAGCACATCAAAATGGTAGAATTTAGTAAAAGTATGCAAAGAAGACCAAGTTGCTGCTTTGCAAATCTGATCAACCGAAGCTTCATTCCTAAACGCCCAGGAAGTAGAAACTGACCTAGTAGAATGAGCTGTAATCCTTTGAGGCGGAGTTTTACCTGACTCGACATAAGCATGATGAATCAAAGACTTTAACCAAGACGCCAAAGAAAGGGCAGAAGCCTTCTGACCTTTCCTGGAACCGGAAAAGATAACAAATAGACTAGAAGTCTTTCGGAAATCTTTAGTAGCTTCAACATAATATTTAAAAGCTCTAACTACATCCAAAGAATGCAACGATCTTTCCTTAGAATTCTTAGGAGTAGGACACAATGAAGGAACCACAATTTCTCTACTAATGTTGTTAGAATTCACAACCTTAGGTAAAAATTTAAATGAAGTTCGCAACACCGCCTTATCCTGATGAAAAATCAGAAAAGGAGACTCACAAGAAAGAGCAGATAATTCAGAAACTCTTCTAGCAGAAGAGATGGCCAAAAGAAACAAAACTTTCCAAGAAAGTAATTTAATATCCAGAGAATGCATAGGTTCAAACGGAGGAGCTTGAAGAGCCCCCAGAACCAAATTCAAACTCCAAGGAGGAGAAATTGACTTAATGACAGGTTTTATACGAACCAAAGCCTGTACAAAACAATGAATATCAGGAAGATTAGCAATCTTTCTGTGAAACAGCACAGAAAGATCAGAAATTTGTCCTTTCAAGGAACTTGCAGACAAACCTTTATCCAGACCATCCTGAAGAAACTGTAAAATTCTAGGAATTCTAAAAGAATGCCAAGAAAAATGATGAGAACACCACCAAGAAATGTAAGTCTTCCAGACTCAATAATATATCTTCCTAGACACAGATTTACGAGCCTGTAACATAGTATTAATTACGGAGTCAGAGAAACCTCTATGACTGAGAATCAAGCGTTCAATCTCCATACCTTCAAATTTAATGATTTGAGATCCTGATGGAAAAAAGGACCTTGCGATAGAAAGTCTGGTCTTAACGAAAGAGTCCAAGGTTGGCAAGTAGCCATCCGAACAAGATCCGCATACCAAAACCTGTGAGGCCATGCTGGAGCCACCAGCAGCACAAACGAACGCTCCTTTAGAATCTTGGAGATCACTCTTGGAAGAAGAACTAGAAGCGGAAAGATATAGGCAGGATGATACTTCCAATGAATTGACAATGCATCCACTGCTGCCGCCTGAGGATCCCTGGATCTGGACAGATACCTGGGAAGCTTCTTGTTTAGATGAGAAGCCATCAGATCTATTTCTGGAAGTCCCCAGATTTGAACAATCTGAAGAAATACCTCTGGGTGAAGAGACCATTCGCCCGGATGTAAGGTCTGGCGACTGAGATAATCCGCTTCCCAATTGTCTATACCTGGGATGTGAACCGCAGAAATTAGACAGGAGCTGGATTCCGCCCATGCAAGTATTCAAGATACTTCTTTCATAGCCAGAGGACTGTGAGTCCCTCCTTTATGATTGACATATGCCACGGTTGTGACATTGTCCGTCTGAAAACAAATGAACGACTCTCTCTTCAGAAGAAGCCTCGACTGAAGAGTTCTTTAAATCGCACGGAGTTCCAAAATGTTGATTGGTAATCTCGCCTCCTGAGATTCCCAAACCCCCTGCGCTGTCAGAGACCCCATACAGCTCCCCAACCTGTCAGACTCGCATCTGTTGAGATCACAGTCCAGGTCGGAAGAACAAAAGAAGCCCCCTGAACTAAATGATGGTGGTCTGTCCACCACGTCAGAGAGTGTCGTACAATCGGTTTTAAAGATATTAACTGTCATATCTTCGTATAATCCCTGCACCACTGGTTCAGCATACAGAGCTGAAGAGGTCGCATGTGAAAACGAGCAAAGGGGATCGCGTTCCGATGCAGCAGTCATAAGACCTAGAATTTCCATGCCTAAGGCTACCGAAGGGAATGATTGAGACTGAAGGTTTCGACAAGCTGAAACCAATTTCAGACGTCTCTTGTCTGTCAGAGACAAAGTCATGGACACTGAATCTATCTGGAAACCTAAAAAGGTTACCCTTGTCTGAGGAATCAATGAACTCTTTGGTAAATTGATCCTCCAACCATGTTCTTGAAGAAACGATACAAGTCGATTCGTATGAGATTCTGCTAAATGTGAAGACTGAGCAAGTACCAAGATATCGTCCAAATAAGGAAATACCACAATACCCTGTTCTCTGATTACAGACAGAAGGGCACCGAGAACCTTTGTAAAAATTCTTGGAGCTGTTGCTAGGCCAAACGGCAGAGCCACAAACTGGTAATGCTTGTCTAGGAAAGAGAATCTTAGAAACTGATAGTGATCTGGATGAATCGGAATATGCAGATATGCATCTTGTAAATCTATTGTGTACATATAATGCCCTTGCTGAAAAAAAGGCAGAATAGTCCTTATAGTTACCATTTTGAATGTTGGTATCCTTACATAACGATTCAATATTTTTAAGTCCAGAACTGGTCTGAAGGAATTCTCCTTCTTTGGTACAATGAAGAGATTTGAGAAAAACCCCAGACCCTGTTCCAGAACTGGAACTGGCACAATTACTCCAGCCAACTCTAGATCTGAAACACATTTGAGAAACGCCTGAGCCTTCACTGGATTTATTGGAACGCGAGAAAGAAAAAATCTTCTTGCAGGAGGCCTTATCTTGAAACCTATTCTGTACCCTTGTGAAACAATGTTCTGAATCCAAAGACTGTGAATCGAATTGATCCAAATTTGTTTGAAAAATCGTAATCTACCCCCTACCAGCTGAGCTGGAATGAGGGCCGCACCTTCATGTGGACTTGGGAGGTGGCTTTGGCTTTCTAAAAGGCTTGGATTTATTCCTTCCTTTAGGGGAAGGATCAGGCTTTTGTTCCTTTTTCTGACGAAAGGAACGAAAACGATTAGCAGCACTATATTTACCTTTGGATTTTTTATCCTGGGGTAAAAAAGTTCCTTTCCCCCCAGTAACAGTTGAAATAATAGAATCCAACTGTGAACCAAACAATTTATTACCTTGGAAAGAAAGGGAAAGCAAAGTTGACTTAGAAGACATATCAGCATTCCAAGTTTTAAGCCATAAAGCTCTTCTAGCTAAAATAGCTAAAGACATATACCTGACATCAATTCTAATGATATCAAAGATGGCATCACAAATAAAGTAATTAGCATGTTGAAGAAGTTTAACAATGCTATGAGTGTTATGATCTGTCACTTGTTGTGCTAAAGCCTCCAACCAGAAAGTTGAAGCTGCAGCAACATCCACCAAAGATATAGCAGGTCTAAGTAGATTACCTGAACATAAATAAGCTTTTCTTAGAAAGGATTAAATTTTCCTATCAAAAGGATCCTTAAAGGAAGCACTATCTGTCGTAGGAATAGTAGTACGCTTAGCAAGAGTAGAGATAGCCCCATCAACCTTAGGGATTTTGTCCCAAAACTCTAATCTGTCAGATGGCACAGGATACAATTTCTTAAACCTTTTAGAAGGAGTAAATGAATTGCCCAGATTATTCCATTCCCTAGAAATTACTTCAGAAATAGCATCAGGGACGGGAAAAACTTCCGGAATAACTATAGGTGGTTTAAAAACCAAATTTAAATGTTTAGATTTAGTATCAAGAGGACTAGATTCCTCCATTTCTAATGCAATTAAGACTTCTTTAAGCAAAGAACGAATAAATTCCATTTTAAATAAATATGAAGATTTATCAGTGTCAATATCTGAAACAGAATCCTCTGAACCAGAAAAATCATCATCAGAAACAGAATCAGAATGATGATGTTCATTTAAAAATTCATCTGAGAAATGAGAAATTTTAAAAGACTTTTTACGCTTACTGGAAGGAGAAATAACAAACATAGCCTTCCTAATAGATTTAGAAACAAAATCTCTTATATTAACAGGAACACTCTGAGTATTAGATGTTGATGGAACAGCAACAGGTAATGGAACATTACTAATGGAAATACTATCTGCATTAGCAAGTTTATCATGACATTCATCACAAACTACAGCCGGAGGAACAGTTACCACAAGTTTACAACAAATGCATTTAACTTTGGTAGATCCAGCATCAGGCAGCGTTTTTCCAGAAGTAGCTTCTGATCCAGGGTCAATCTGAGACATCTTGCAATATGTAATAGAAAAAACAACATATAAAGCAAAATCTATCAAATTCCTTAAATGACAGTTTCAGGAATGGGAAAAAATGCCAATGAACAAGCGTCTAGCAACCAGAAGCAATAAACAATGAGACTTAAATAATGTGGAGACAATAAAGACGCCCATATTTTTTAGCGCCAAAAAAAGACGCCCATATTTTTTAGCGCCAAAAAAGAGCCCACATTATTTGGCGCCTAAATGCTTTTGGCGCCAAGAATGACGCCACATCCGGTGACGCCAACATTTTTGGCGCAAAATGTCAAAAAAATTACGCAATCACAAACAACTTCCGGCGACAAGTATGACGCCGGAAATGACAAAGAAATTTTTTGCGCCAAAAAAGTCCGCGCCAAGAATGACGCAATAAAATGAAGCATTTTTAGCCCCCGCGAGCCTAACAGCCCACAGGAAAAAAAACATAATTTATGTAAGAACTTACCTGATAAATTCATTTCTTTCATATTAGCAAGAGTCCATGAGCTAGTGACGTATGGGATATACATTCCTACCAGGAGGGGCAAAGTTTCCCAAACCTCAAAATGCCTATAAATACACCCCTCACCACACCCACAAGTCAGTTTAACGAATAGCCAAGAAGTGGGGTGATAAGAAAAAAGTGCGAAGCATAAATATAAGGAATTGGAATAATTGTGCTTTATACAAAAAAATCATAACCACCACAAAAAAGGTTGGGCGTCATGGACTCTTGCCAATATGAAAGAAATTAATTTATCAGGTAAGTTCTTACATAAATTATGTTTTCTTTCATGTAATTAGCAAGAGTCCATGAGCTAGTGACGTATGGGATAATGACTACCCAAGATGTGGATCTTCCACGCAAGAGTCACTAGAGAGGGAGGGATAAAATAAAGACAGCCAATTCCGCTGAAAAAAATCCACACCAGAAAATAAAGTTTAAATCTTATAATGAAAAAAACAGAAATTATAAGCAGAATAATCAAACTGACACAGCTGCCTGAAGTACTTTTCTACCAAAAACAGCTTCAGAAGAAGAAAACACATCAAAATGGTAGAATTTAGTAAAAGTATGCAAAGAAGACCAAGTTGCTGCTTTGCAAATCTGATCAACCGAAGCTTCATTCCTAAACGCCCAGGAAGTAGAAACTGACCTAGTAGAAAGAGCTGTAATCCTTTGAGGCAGAGTTTTACCCGACTCGACATAAGCATGATGAATTAAAGATTTCAACCAAGATGCCAAAGAAATGGCAGAGGCCTTCTGACCTTTCCTAGAACCGGAAAAGATAACAAATAGACTAGAAGTCTTTCGGAAATTCTTAGTAGCTTCAACATAATATTTCAAAGCTCTAACTACATCCAAAGAATGCAATGATCTCTCCTTAGAATTCTTAGGATTAGGACACAATGAAGGAACCACAATTTCTCTACTAATGTTGTTAGAATTCACAACCTTAGGTAAAAATTAAAAAGAAGTTCGCAACACCGCCTTATCCTGATGAAAAATCAGAAAAGGAGACTCACAAGAAAGAGCAGATAATTCAGAAACTCTTCTAGCAGAAGAGATGGCCAAATGAAACAAAACTTTCCAAGAAAGCATTTTAATGTCCAATGAATGCATAGGTTCAAACGGAGGAGCTTGAAGAGCCCCCAGAACCAAATTCAAACTCCAAGGAGGAGAAATTGACTTAATGACAGGCTTTATACGAACCAAAGCTTGCACAAAACAATGAATATCAGGAAGATTAGCAATCTTTCTGTGAAAAAGAACAGAAAGAGCAGAGATTTGTCCTTTCAAGGAACTTGCAGACAAACCTTTATCCAAACCATCCTGAAGAAACTGTAGAATTCTCGGAATTCTAAAAGAATGCCAGGAAAATTGATGAGAAAGACACAAAGAAATGTAAGTCTTCCAAACTCGATAATATATCTTTCTAGATACAGATTTACGAGCCTGTAACATAGTACTAATCACAGAGTCAGAGAAACCTCTTTGACTAAGAATCAAGCGTTCAATCTCCATACCTTTAAATTTAAGGATTTGAGATCCTGATGGAAAAAAGGACCTTGCGATAGAAGGTCTGGTCTTAACGGAAGAGTCCACAGTTGGCAAGAGGCCATCCGGACAAGATCCGCATACCAAAACCTGTGAGGCCATGCTGGAGCCACCAGCAGAACAAATGAGCATTCCTTCAGAATCTTGGAGATTACTCTTGGAAGAAGAACTAGAGGCGGAAAGATATAGGCAGGATGATACTTCCAAGGAAGTGACAATGCATCCACTGCTTCCGCCTGAGGATCCCTGGATCTGGACAGATACCTGACCTGGGAAGTTTCTTGTTTAGATGAGAAGCCATCAGATCTATTTCTGGAAGTCCCCACATTTGAACAATCTGAAGAAATACCTCTGGGTGAAAAGACCATTCGCCCGGATGTAACGTTTGGCGACTGAGATAATCCGCCTCCCAA
This sequence comes from Bombina bombina, assembly GCF_027579735.1. NCBI lineage: Eukaryota > Metazoa > Chordata > Amphibia > Anura > Bombinatoridae > Bombina > Bombina bombina. The sequence goes on along the minus strand of NC_069504.1, from coordinate 1,005,552,088 downwards.
TTGTCTATACCTGGGATATGAACCTCAGAAATTAGACAGGAGCTGGATTCCGCCCATACCAGTATTCGAGATACTTCTTTCATAGCCAGAGGACTGTGAGTCCCTTCTTGATGATTGATGTATGCCACAGTTGTGACATTGTCTGTCTGAAAACAAATGAACGATTCTCTCTTTAGAAGAGGCCATGACTGAAGAGCTCTGAAAATTGCACGGAGTTCCAAAATATTAATCGGTAATCTCACCTCCTGAGATTCCCAAACCGCTTGTGCTGTCAGAGACCCCCACACAGCTCCCCAACCTGTCAGACTTGCATCTGTTGAAATTACAGTCCAGGTCGGAAGAACAAAAGAAGCCCCCTGAACTAAATGATGGTGATCTGTCCACCACGTCAAAGAGTGTCGTACAATCGGTTTTAAAGATATTAATTGAGATATCTTTGTGTAATCCCTGCACCACTGGTTCAGCATACAAAGCTGAAGAGGTTGCATGTGAAAACGAGCAAAGGGGATCGCGTCCGATGCAGCAGTCATAAGACCTAGAATTTCCATGCATAAGGCTACCGAAGGGAATGATTGTGACTGAAGGTTTCGACAAGCTGATATCAATTTCAGACGTCTCTTGTCTGTCAAAGACAGAGTCATGAACACTGAATCTATCTGTAAACCTAAAAAGGTTACCCTTGTCTGAGGAATCAATGAACTTTTTGGTAAATTGATCCTCCAACCATGATCTTGAAGAAACAACACAAGTCGATTCGTATGAGATTCTGCTAAATGTGAAGACTGAGCAAGTACCAAGATATCGTCCAAATAAGGAAATACCACAATACCCTGTTCTCTGATTACAGACAGAAGGGCACCGAGAACCTTTGTAAAAATTCTTGGAGCTGTTGCTAGGCCAAACGGTAGAGCCACAAACTGGTAATGCTTGTCTAGGAAAGAGAATCTCAGAAACTGATAGTGATCTGGATGAATCGGAATATGCAGATATGCATCCTGTAAATCTATTGTGGACATATAATGCCCTTGCTGAACAAAAGGCAGGATAGTCCTTACAGTTACCATTTTGAATGTTGGTATCCTTACATAACGATTCAATATTTTTAGATCCAGAACTGGTCTGAAGGAATTCTCCTTCTTTGGTACAATGAAGAGATTTGAATAAAACCCCAGCCCCTGTTCCAGAACTGGAACTGGCATAATTACTCCAGCCAACTCTAGATCTGAAACACATTTCAGAAATGCTTGAGCCTTCGCTGGGTTTACTGGGACACGGGAAAGAAAAAATCTCTTTGCAGGAGGCCTTATCTTGAAGCCAATTCTGTACCCTTCTGAAACAATGTTCTGAATCCAAAGATTGTGAATGGAATTGATCCAAATTTCTTTGAAAAAACGTAATCTGCCCCCTACCAGCTGAGCTGGAATGAGGGCCGCACCTTCATGTGGACTTAGGAGCTGGCTTTGGTTTTCTAAAAGGCTTGGATTTATTCCAGACTGGAGAAGGTTTCCAAACTGATACCGCTCCTGTGGATGAAGGATCAGGCTTTTGTTCCTTATTGTGACGAAAGGAACGAAAACGATTATTAGACCTAAATTTACCTTTAGATTTTTTATCCTGTGGTAAAAAAGTTCCTTTCCCTGCAGTAACAGTTGAGATAATAGAATCCAACTGAGAACCAAATAATTTATTACCCTGGAAAGAAAGGGAAAGCAAAGTAGACTTAGAAGACATATCAGCATTCCAAGTTTTAAGCCACAAAGCTCTTCTAGCTAAAATAGCTAGAGACATATACCTGACATCAACTCTAATGATATCAAAGATGGCATCACAAATAAAATTATTAGCATGTTGAAGAAGATTAATAATGCTATGAGAATTATGATCTGTTACTTGTTGCGCTAAAGCTTCTAACCAAAAAGTTGAAGCTGCAGCAACATCCGCTAAAGATATAGCAGGTCTAAGAAGATTACCTGAACACAAGTAAGCTTTTCTTAGAAAGGATTAAATTTTCCTATCTAAAGGATCCTTAAAGGAAGTACTATCTGCCGTAGGAATTGTAGTACGCTTAGCAAGAGTAGAGACAGCCCCATCAACCTTAGGGATTTTGTCCCAAAACTCTAATCTGTCAGATGGCACAGGATATAATTGCTTAAAACGTTTAGAAGGAGTAAATGAATTACCCAAATTATTCCATTCCCTGGAAATTACTTCAGAAATAGCATCAGGGACAGGAAAAACTTCTGGAATAACTACAGGAGATTTAAAAACCTTATTTAAACGTTTAGATTTAGTATCAAGAGGACCAGAATCCTCCATTTCTAATAAAATTAAGACTTCTTTAAGTAAAGAACAAATAAATTCCATTTTAAATAAATATGAAGATTTATCAGCATCAACCTCTGAGACAGAATCCTCTGAACCAGAAGAACCATTATCAGAATCAGAATGATGATGTTCATTTAAAAATTCATCTGAAAAATTAGAAGTTTTAAAAGACTTTTTACGTTTACTAGAAGGAGGAATAACAGACATAGCCTTCTTAATAGATTTAGAAACAAAATCTCTTATGTTATCAGGAAAACTCTGAGTATTAGATGTTGACGGAACAGCAACAGGTAATGTAACATTACTAAAGGAAATATTATCTGCATTAACAAGTTTGTCATGACATTCAGTACAAACAACAGCTGGAGGAACAGATACCACAAGTTTACAGCAGATACACTTAACTTTGGTAGATCCAGCACCAGGCAGCGATTTTCCAGAAGTATCTTCTGACTCAGTGTCAACGTGGGACATCTTGCAATATGTAATAGAAAAAACAACATATAAAGCAAAATTGATCAAATTCCTTAAATGACAGTTTCAGGAATGGGAAAAAATGCCAGTGAACAAGCTTCTAGCAACCAGAAGCAATAAATAATGAGACTTAAAAAGCGCCAAAAAAGACGCCCACATTATTTGGCGCCAAAAATGACGCCACATCCGGAACGCCGACACTTTTGGCGCAAAAAAACGTCAAAAAATGACGCAACTTCCGGCGACACGTATGACGCCGGAAATAGAAAAAAAAATTTGCGCCAAAAAAGTCTGCGCCAAGAATGACACAATAAAATGAAGCATTTTCAGCCCCCGCGAGCCTAACAGCCCACAGGGAAAAAGTAAAATTTTAAGGTAAGAAAAATTGATTTATTCATATGCATTATCCCAAATATGAAACTGACTGTCTGAAATAAGGAACGTAGAAAACCAAACCAGTACTGAAACGAAAATCAGTAGAGGTAATGGTATATATAAGAGTATATCGTCGATCTGAAAAGGGAGGTAAGAGATGAATCTCTACGACCGATAACAGAGAACCTATGAAATAGACCCCGTAGAAGGAGATCATTGAATTCAAATAGGCAATACTCTCCTCACATCCCTCTGACATTCACTGCACGCTGAGCGGAAAACCGGGCTCCAACCTGCTGCGAAGCGCATATCAACGTAGAATCTAGCACAAACTTACTTCACCACCTCCATAGGAGGCAAAGTTTGTAAAACTGATTTGTGGGTGTGGTGAGGGGTGTATTTATAGGCATTTTGAGGTTTGGGAAACTTTGCCCCTCCTGGTAGGAATGTATATCCCATACGTCACTAGCTCATGGACTCTTGCTAATTACATGAAAGAAAGTCAATTTTTAAAGGTAAGAAAAAAATGAATTATTCATATGCATTATCCCAAATAATGAAACTGACTGTCTGAAATAAGGAATATTGATCATCCTGAATCAAGGCAAATAAATGTTTAAACACATATTTAGAACTTTATATAAAAGTGCCCAACCATAGCTTAGAGTGTCACAAAAAATAAGACTTACTTACCCCAGGACACTCATCTACATGTAGTAGAAAGCCAAACCAGTACTGAAACGAGAATCAGTAGAGGTAATGGTATATATAAGAGTATATCGTCGATCTGAAAAGGGAGGTAAGAGATGAATCTCTACGACCGATAACAGAGAACCTATGAAATAGATCCCGTAGAAGGAGACCATTGAATTCAAATAGGCAATACTCTCTTCACATCCCTCTGACATTCACTGCACACAGAGGAAAACCGGGCTCCAGCCTGCTGCGAAGCTCATATCAACGTAGAATCTAGCACAAACTTACTTCACAACCTCCACAGGAGGCAAAGTTTGTAAAACTGAATTGTGGGTGTGGTGAGGGGTGTATTTATAGGCATTTTGAGGTTTGGGAAACTTTGCCCCTCCTGGTAGGAATGTATATCCCATACGTCACTCGTGCATGGACTCTTGCTAATTACATGAAAGAAAACCACAATAGTCGTTAAACACTTTATTTATTGATTTAAACAATTTTAAAAAAAAAGTAAATTTATGCTTACCTGATAAATTCATTTCTTTTATGATATGATGAGTCCACGGATTTCATCCTTACTTGTGGGATATTAACCTCCTGCTAACAGGAAGTGGCAAAGAGCACCACAGCAGAGCTGTATATATAGCCCCTCCCTTCCACTCCACCCTCAGTCATTAAGCGAAGGTATAGGAAGAGAAAAGGAAAGGCTAAAAGGTGCAGAGGTGACTGAAGTTTACAAAAAATATAAAGAAAAACTGTCTTAAAAGAACAGGGTGGGCCGTGGACTTGTCATATCGTAAAAGAAATAAATTTATCAGGTAAGCATAAATTTACTTTTTTTTACAAAGATATGACGAGTCCACGGATTTCATCCTTACTATGAAAGGGAGGGACAAGACAGGAACCTAAACGGAAGGCACCACTGCTTGAAGAACCTTTCTCCTAAAAATAGCCTCAGAAGAAGCAAAAGTATCAAATTTGGAAAATTTGGAAAAAGTGTGAAGGGATGACCAAGTCACAGCCTTACAAATCTGTTCAACAGATGCATCGTTTTTAAAGGCCCATGTGGAAGCCACAGCCCTAGTAGAATGAGCCGTTATTCTTTCAGGAGGCTGCTGTCCAGCAGTCTCATATGCCAGGCGGATGATACTTCTCAGCCAAAAAGAAAGAGAGGTAGCCGTAGCTTTCTGACCCCTACGCTTTCCAGAATAAACAAAGAATAAACAATGAATAATGAAGATGATTGACGGAAATCCTTGGTTGCCTGTAAGTAAAACTTTAAAGCACGACCACATCCAAATTATGCAACATACGCTCCTTCTTAGAAGAAGGGTTAGGACACAAGGAAGGAACAACAATTTCCTGATTAATATTCTTATTTGAAACAACCTTAGGAAGGAATCCAGGATTGGTACTTAACACCACCTTATCAGAATGAAAAATGTGATAAGGAGATTCACACTGTAGCGCTGAAAGCTCAGAAACTCTTCGAGCAGAAGAAATAGCAACTAAACACAGAACTTTCCAAGATAACAATTTGATATCCATGGAATGCATGGGTTCAAACAGAACCCCTTGAAGAACTCGAACAACTAAATTCAAACTCCAGGGAGGAGTAATGGGTCTAAATACAGGCTTAATTCTAGATAGAGCCTGACAAAAAGACTGAACATCTGGCACATTTGCCAAACGTTTGTGAAACAGAATTGACAAAGCTGAAATTTGTCCCTTTAAGGAACTTGCTGATAACCCTTTCTCCAATCCTTCTTGGAGAAAAGACAGAATCATAGGAATCCTAACTTTACTACATGAGTAACCCTTGGATTCACACCAATAAAGATATTTATGCCATATCTTATGCTTACGAGCCTGTATCAAAGTATTGATGACCGAATCAGAGAATCCCCGCTTAGATAAAATCAAGCGTTCAATCTCCAAGCAGTCAGCTGCAGAGAATTTAGATTTGGATGTTGGAAAGGTCCTTGAATGAGAAGGTCCTGTCTTAATGGAATTTTCCACGGTGGCAGAGATGACATGTCCACTAGATCCGCAAACCAAGTCCTGCGTGTCCACGCAGGCGCTATCAGGATCACTGAAGCTCTCTCCTGTTTGATTCGAGCAATCACGCGTGGGAGGAGAGGAAATGGTGGAAACACATAAGCTAGGCTGAACTGCCAAGGCATCTATCAGTTCGGCCTGAGGATCCCTTGACCGGGATTCCGTATCTTGGAAGCTTGGCATTCTGTCGAGATGCCATCAGATCCAATTCCGGTCTGCCCCATCTGAGAATCAATGAGGCAAATACCTCCGGGTGAAGCTCCCACTCCCCCGGATGAAAAGTCTGTCGACGTAGAAAATCTACTTCCCAGTTCTCTACTCCTGGGATGTAGATCGCTGACAGATGACAAGAGTGAGCTTCTGCCCAATGGATTATCTTGGATACTTCTATCATCGCTAAGGAACTCCTTGTTCCCCCATGATGATTGATATATGCCACAGTCGTGATGTTGTCCGACTGGAATCTGATGAATTTGGCCGAAGCCAACTGAGGCCACGCCTGAAGCGCATTGAATATTGCTCTCAGTTCCAGAATATTGATTGGAAGTAGAGACTCCACCTGAGTCCAAACACCCTGAGCCTTCAGGGAGTTCCAAATTGCACCCCAGCCCAGAAGGCTGGCATCCGTTGTCACTATCACCCATGAGGGTCTGCGGAAACAAGTCCCCTGGGACAGATGATCTGGCGACAACCACCAAATAAGAGAGTTTCTGGTCTCTTGATCCAGATTTATCTGAGGAGATAAAGCCGCATAATCCCCATTCCACTGTCCGAGCATGCACAGTTGCAGTGGTCTGAGATGAAAGCGAGCAAACGGAATGATGTCCATTGCCGCTACCATTAATCCAATTACCTCCATACACTGAGCCACTGATGGCCGAGGAATGGACTGAAGTGCTCGGCAAGTATTTAGAATCTTTGATTTTCTGACCTCAGTCATAAATATTTTCATACAAAAAGTTCAAGAACACCAGCGAGTCAAATTTAGCGCTAAAAAGTCAAAGCTTTATTTTTATAAAAAACAGATAATCATTTCATCACAGCTCTTCCCTTAAGCTGTCTTACGCGTTTCGGCCCCCCTGGCCTTATTCATAGACATAAATATTTTCATGGCTACCGAGTCTATCAAAGTTCACAAGAAAGGAACCCTTGTCTGTGGAACAAGTGAACTCTTCTCTATGTTTACCTTCCAACCGTGAGTTCTCAGGAAAGACAACACTATGTCCGTGTGAGATTTTGTTAGTTGATAAGTTGATGCCTGAATTAGAATATCGTCCAGATAAGGTGCCACTGCTATGCCTCGCGTTCAGAGAACCGCCAAAAGAGACCCTAGAACCTTTGTGAAGATTGTGGGTGCTGTGGCCAACCCAAAGGGAAGAGCCACAAACTGATAATGTTTGTCCAGGAAGGCAAACCTTAGAAACTGATGATGATCCTTGTGGATAGGAATATGAAGGTAAGCATCCTTCAAGTCCATGGTATATTGACCCTCCTGGATCATTGGTAAAATTGTCTGTATAGTCTCCATCTTGAACGATGGGACTCTGAAAAATTTGTTTAGACATTTGAGGTCTAAGATGGGTCTGAAAGTGCACTCTTTTTTGGGAACCACAAATAGATTTGAGTAAAACCCCTGTCCTTGTTCTGATTTAGGAACTGGACAAATTACTCCCATGGTAACAGGTCTTTTACACAGCATAACAATGCCTCTCTTTTTATCTGGTCTGCAGATAATCTTGGAAGATGAAACCTCCCTCTTGGGAGAAAATCCTTGAAATCCAACTGATAACCTCAGAAATAAAAAATAATAACAAGGGACTCCAGTAACCCCCTTCTGTGAAACAGGTCTACTGCTTACCCCATTCCCATATAGGGAAATAAATGCCAGCCAGTTCTGATATATCAAGTCTCTTCAGAAATAAAAGGCTGCACATACCTTAATGCTGCTTGTAGCATGAAACCAGTCTCCACACTGAAGATGTCTCATGTGTTACCTTCAGAAGTCTTGTGGGAACCAGCGTGGATCTTAGTTACAACTGTTAAAGATCATCAACCTCAGGGCAGAAATCTTCTTCCATAACCCCCTGAGGAAAATAGTACTCACCGGTACCATTTAAAATAAAAAACTTCTTGATTGAAGAAAATAAAACTAGCACCTCACTTTACCTCTTCCTAGTATAACACAGGCAAAGAGAATGACTGAGGGTGGAGGGGAAGGGAGGGGCTATATATATACAGCTCTGCTGTGGTGCTCTTTGCCACTTCCTGTTAGCAGGAGGTTAATATCCCACAAGTAAGGATGAAATCTGTGGACTTGTCATATCTTTGTAAAAGAAACGTGTACTGCGCCTTTAAGAAATAAAAAATGCACAATTTTTCCCAAACTGCCTAAAAACGTTAAAAAAAATATGACCTAGATTTGGAGTTTGGCGTTAGCCGCGAAAACCAGCGTTAGAGGCTCCTAACGCTGGTTTTAGGCTACCGCCGGTATTTGGAGTCACTCAAAATAGGGTCTAACGCTCACTTTTCAGCCGCGACTTTTCCATACCGCAGATCCCCTTACGTCAATTGCGTATCCTATCCTTTCAATGGGATTTTTCTAACTCCGGTATTTAGAGTCGTTTCTGAAGTGAGCGTTAGACATCTAACGACAAAACTCCAGCCGCAGGAAAAAAGTCAGTAGTTAAGAGCTTTCTGGGCTAACGCCGGTTTCTAAAGCTCTTAACTACTGTACTCTAAAGTACACTAACACCCATAAACTACCTATGTACCCCTAAACCGAGGTCCCCCCACATCGCCGACACTCGAATAAATTTTTTTAACCCCTAATCTGCCGACCGCCACCTACGTTATCCTTATGTACCCCTAATCTGCTCCCCCTAACACTGCCGACCCCTGTATTATATTTATTAACCCCTAATCTGCCCCCCTCAACGTCGCCTCCATCTGCCTACACTTATTAACCCCTAATCTGCCGACCGCAAAGCGCCGCCACCTACGTTATCCTTATGTACCCCTAATCTGCTGCCCCTAACACCGCCGACCCCTATATTATATTTATTAACCCCTAATCTGCCCCCTCAACGTCGCCTCCACCTGCCTACACTTATTAACCCCTAATCTGCCGAGCGGACCGCACCGCTATTATAATAAAGTTATTAACCCCTAATCCGCATCACTAACCCTATAATAAATAGTATTAACCCCTAATCTGCCCTCCCTAACATCGCCGACACCTAACTTCAATTATTAACCCCTAATCTGCCGACCGGAGCTCACCGCTATTCTAATAAATGGATTAACCCCTAAAGCTAAGTCTAACCCTAACACTAACACCCCCCTAAATTAAATATAATTTTAATCTAACGAAATTAATTAACTCTTATTAAATAAATTATTCCTATTTAAAGATAAATACTTACCTGTAAAATAAATCCTAATATAGCTACAATATAAATTATAATTATATTATAGCTATTTTAGGATTAATATTTATTTTACAGGTAACTTTGTATTTATTTTAACCAGGTACAATAGCTATTAAATAGTTAAGAACTATTTAAAAGCTAAAATAGTTAAAATAATACAAAATTACCTGTAAAATAAATACTAACCTAAGTTACAATTAAACCTAACACTACACTATCAATAAATTAATTAAATAAACTACCTACAATTACCTACAATTAACCTAACACTACACTTTCAATAAATTAATTAAATACAATTCCTACAAATAAATACAATTAAATAAACTAGCTAAAGTACAAAAAATAAAAAAGAACTAAGTTACAAAAAATAAAAAAATATTTACAAACATAAGAAAAATATTACAACAATTTTAAACTAATTACACCTACTCTAAGCCCCCTAATAAAACAACAAAGCCCCCCCAAAATAAAAAATGCCCTACCCTATTCTAAATTACTAAAGTTAAAAGCTTTTACCTTACCAGCCCTGAACAGGGCCCTTTGCGGGGCATGCCCCAAGAAGTTCAGCTCTTTTGCCTGTAAAAAAAAAACATACAATACCCCCCCCCAACATTACAACCCACCACCCACATACCCCTAATCTAACCCAAACCCCCCTTAAATAAACCTAACACTAAGCCCCTGAAGATCATCCTACCTTGTCTTCACCTCACCAGGTATCACCGATCCGTCCTGGCTCCAAAATCTTCATCCAACCCAAGCGGGGGTTGGCGATCCATCATCCGGTGGCTGAAGAGGTCCAGAAGAGGCTCCAAAGTCTTCATCCTATCCGGGAAGAAGAGGCGATCCGGACCGGCAACCATCTTGATCCAAGCGGCATCTTCTATCTTCATCCGATGATGGAATCAGCCAATCAGAATCAAGTTCAATCCGATTGGCTGATTCAATCAGCCAATCAGATTGAGCTCGCATTCTATTGGCTGATCGGAACAGTGTTAGGTTTATTTAAGGGGGGTTTGGGTTAGATTAGGGGTATGTGGGTGGTGGGTTGTAATGTTGGGGGGGTATTGTATGTTTTTTTTTTACAGGCAAAAGAGCTGAACTTCTTGGGGCATGCCCCGCAAAGGGCCCTGTTCAGGGCTGGTAAGGTAAAAGAGCTTTTAACTTTAGTAATTTAGAATAGGGTAGGGCATTTTTTATTTTGGGGGGCTTTGTTGTTTTATTAGGGGGCTTAGAGTAGGTGTAATTAGTTTAAAATTGTTGTAATATTTTTCTTATGTTTGTAAATATTTTTTTATTTTTTGTAACTTAGTTCTTTTTTATTTTTTGTACTTTAGCTAGTTTATTTAATTGTATTTATTTGTAGGAATTGTATTTAATTAATTTATTGATAGTGTAGTGTTAGGTTAATTGTAACTTAGGTTAGTATTTATTTTACAGGTAATTTTGTAATTATTTTAACTATTTTAGCTATTAAATAGTTCTTAACTATTTAATAGCTATTGTACCTGGTTAAAATAAATACAAAGTTACCTGTAAAATAAATATTAATCCTAAAATAGCTATAATATAATTATAATTTATATTGTAGCTATATTAGGATTTATTTTACAGGTAAGTATTTATCTTTAAATAGGAATAATTTATTTAATAAGAGTTAATTAATTTCATTAGATTAAAATTATATTTAATTTAGGGGGGTGTTAGTGTTAGGGTTAGACTTAGCTTTAGGGGTTAATCCATTTATTAGAATAGCGGTGAGCTCCGGTCGGCAGATTAGGGGTTAATAATTGAAGTTAGGTGTCGGCGATGTTAGGGAGGGCAGATTAGGGGTTAATACTATTTATTATAGGGTTAGTGATGCGGATTAGGGGTTAATAACTTTATTATAATAGCGGTGCGGTCCGCTCGGCAGATTAGGGGTTAATAAGTGTAGGCAGGTGGAGGCGACGTTGAGGGGGGCAGATTAGGGGTTAATAAATATAATATAGGGGTCGGCGGTGTTAGGGGCAGCAGATTAGGGGTACATAGGGATAATGGAAGTAGCGGCGGTTTACGGAGCGGCAGATTAGGGGTTAAAAATAAAATGCAGGTGTCAGCGATAGCGGGGGCGGCAGATTAGGGGTTAATAAGTGTAAGGTTAGGGGTGTTTAGACTCGGGGTACATGTTAGAGTGTTAGGTGCAGACGTAGGAAGTGTTTCCCCATAGCAAACAATGGGGCTGCGTTAAGAGCTGAACGCGGCTTTTTTGCAGGTGTTAGGTTTTTTTTCAGCTCAAACAGCCCCATTGTTTCCTATGGGGGAATCGTGCACAAGCACGTTTTTGAGGCTGGCCGCGTCCGTAAGCAACTCTGGTATTGAGAGTTGAAGCTGCGTTAAAAATGCTCTACGCTCCTTTTTTGGAGCCTAACGCAGCCTTTATGTGGACTCTCAATACCAGAGTTATTTTTATGGTGCGGCCAGAAAAAAGCCGGCGTTAGTTTTTCGGGTCGTTACCGACAAAACTCCAAATCTAGCCGTAAATAATTAACTACACCTATACAATAGTGCCAAAAATTATTGCACCCTAAGAGCAAAGGGTGAAATTAGCCTCTAAAAGATATTTATAGCACAAAATGTATTTGATTTGAAAAAACGACCCCTGCACCTCGCTACAGCTCTGCTGTGGCGCCTACCTGCCCCCAGGGTACTGCAAAATGACTCAACAATCCGGTTAACAGAACATCAGTCTAGGCCCAACCGGAGCTAATGCCTGCTGCCTTCTCAGTCAGAGTAAACTACGCGTCTGAGCGCGCGAAAAATAGGCCCCCGCCCATCATGGACGACGATCGGATCAGCCTAAACAACCGCATGGGAAGCGGTTTAGCAATAAGCCATGTGGTCCCCTAAATACAACCTCACTAAACAGTCATATGATTATTTGGTATCTTTCCAAATAAAAAAAACGTTAAGCTGCCTCTCCCAGTGTCTCTGATATATGCTGCAAGCCCTTTGCTGCATAAAGCCCATACCGTGTCAATAAAATAATAATACACACAGGATTTCAGTAATACCCTTTTGTTTACAGGTCTACTGCTTACCCCTTCCCTTGCAGGGAAAAAAATGTCAGCCAGTTCTGATATACCAAGTCTGAACATACCTCAATGGTGCTTGTAGCATGAAACCGTTCTCCACACTGAAGATTTCACTTGTACTACCTTCAGAAGCTCTGTGGGAACCAAAATGGATCTTAGTTACATCTGCTAAGATCATCAACCTGAACCAGAAATCTTCTTCCATATCTTCCCTGAGGAAAATAGTACTCACCGGTACCATTTAAAATAAAAAAAACTTCTTGATTGAAGAAACTAAAACTAACACCTCACTTTACCTCTTCCTAGTACTAACACAGGCAAAGAGAATGACTGGGGGTGGAGGGAAGGGAGGAGCTATATATACAGCTCTGCTGTGGTGCTCCTTGCAACTTCCTGTTAGCAGGAGGATAATATCCCACAAGTAAGGATGAAATCCACAGACTCGTCGTATCTTGTAGAAGAAAAAAGGCCTTGAGATAGAAGGTCTGGCCTTAACGGAAGTGGCCAAGTTTGTCAACTGGACATCCGAACAAGATCTGCATACCAAAACCTGTGTGGTCATGCTGGAGCCACCAGCAGTACAAACGAACGCTCCATTATGATTTTGGAAATCACTCTTGGAAGAAGAACTAGAGGCGGAAAGATATAAGCAAGTTGATAACTCCAAGGAAGTGTCAACGCATCCACTGCTTCCGCCTGAGGATCCCTGGACAGATACCTGGGAAGTTTCCGGTTTACATGAGAAGCCATCAGATCTATTTCTGGAAGCCCACACATCTGAACAATCTTCACCTCCACCTTGATGATTGACAAACGCCACGGTTGTGACATTGTCTGTCTGAAAACAAATAAATGGTTCTCTCTTCAGAAGAGGCCAAAAATGAAGAGCTTTGAGAAGCGCACGGAGTTCCAAAATATTGATTGGTAATCTCGCCTCTCTAGATTTCCAAACCACCTGCGCTGTCAGAGATCCCCAGACAGCTCCCCAACCTGAAAGACTCGCATCTGTTGTGATCACAGTCCAGGCTGGACGAACAAGAGAGGCCCCTTGAACTAAACGATGATGATCTAACCACCAAGTCAGAGATAGTCGAACATTGGTATTTAAGGATATTAATTGTGATATCTTTGTATAATCCCTGCACCATTGATTCAGCTTACAAAGCTGAAGAGGTCTCATGTGAAAACGAGCAAAGGGGATCGTGTCCGATGCTGCAGTCATGAGACCTAAAAACTCCATGCACATAGCTACTGAAGGGAATGATTGAGACTGAAGGCTTCAACAAGCTGCAACCAATTTCAGATGTCTCTTGTCTGTTAGAGACAAAGTCATGGATACTGAATCTATTTGGAAACCTAAAAATGTTACCCTTGTCTGAGGAATCAAGGAACTTTTTGGTAAATTGATCCTCCAACCATGTCTTTGAAGAAACAACACTAGTTGATTTGTGTGAGATTCTGCAGAACTTAAAGACTGAGCAAGTACCAAGATATCGTCCAAATAAGGAAACACTGCAATACACCGCTCTCTGATAACAGAGAGTAGGGCACCGAGAACCTTTGAAAAGATCCTTAGAGCTGTTGCTAGGCCAAAAGGAAAAGCAACGAATTGGTAATGCTTGTCTAGAAAAGAGAATCTCAGGAACTGATAGTGATCTGGATGAATCGGAATATGAAGATATGCATCCTGCAAGTCTATTGTAGACATATAATGCCCTTGCTGAACAAAAGGCAGAATAGTCCTTATGGTCACTATTTTGAATGTAGGTATTCTTACATAACAATTCAAAATGTTTAGATCCAGAACTGGTCTGAAAGAATTCTCCTTCTTTGGAACAATGAACAGATTTGAAAAAAACCCAGACCCCGTTCCTGAAAAGGAACTGGCACAATTACCCCAGATAACTCCAGGTCTGAAACACACTTCAGGAAAGCCTGAGCCTTTACTGGGTTCACTGGAATGGGTGAGAGAAAAAAACTTCTCACAGGCGGTCTTACTTTAGAACCTATTCTGTACCCTTGAGAAACAATGTTCTGAATCCAATGATTTTGGATTGAATTGATCCAAACATCCTTGTAAAATCTTAGTCTGCCCCCTACCAGCTGCACTGGAATGAGGGCCGCACCTTCATGCGGACTTGGGGGCTGATTTAGATCTTTTAAATGGCTTGGATTTATTCCAGACTGGAGAAGGCTTCCAATTGGAAACTGTTCCTTTAGGGGAAGGGTCAGTTTTCTGTTCCTTATTTTGACGAAAGGAACGAAAAACATAATTTATGTAAGAACTTACCTGATAAATTCATTTCTTTCATATTAGCAAGAGTCCATGAGCTAGTGACGTATGGGATATACATTCCTACCAGGAGGGGCAAAGTTTCCCAAACCTCAAAATGCCTATAAATACACCCCTCACCACACCCACAATTCAGTTTAACGAATAGCCAAGAAGTGGGGTGATAAGAAAAAAAGTGCGAAAGCATATAAAATAAGGAATTGGAATAATTGTGCTTTATACAAAATCATAACCACCACAAAAAAAGGGCGGGCCTCATGGACTCTTGCTAATATGAAAGAAATGAATTTATCAGGTAAGTTCTTACATAAATTATGTTTTCTTTCATGTAATTAGCAAGAGTCCATGAGCTAGTGACGTATGGGATAATGACTACCCAAGAAGTGGATCTTTCCACACAAGAGTCACTAGAGAGGGAGGGATAAAATAAAGACAGCCAATTCCTGCTGAAAAATCCACACCCAAAATAAAGTTTAACGAAAAACATAAGCAGAAGATTCAAACTGAAACCGCTGCCTGAAGTACTTTTCTACCAAAGACTGCTTCAGAAGAAGAAAATACATCAAAATGGTAGAATTTATCAGGAACATTCTGCACCTTAGATGTTGAAGGAACTGCAACAGGCAATGGTACTTTACTAAAGGAAATATTATCTGCTTTAACAAGTTTGTCATGACAATCAATACAAACAACAGCTGGCGGAATAGCTACCAAAAGTTTACAGCAGATACACTTAGCTTTGGTAGATTCAGCACTTGACAGCGATTTTCCTGTAGTATCTTCTGACTCAGATGCAACGTGAGACATCTTGCAATATGTAAGAGAAAAAACAACATATATATAAAGCAAAATTGATCAAATTCCTTAAATGACAGTTTCAGGAATGGGAAAAAATGCCAAAGAACAAGCTTCTAGCAACCAGAAGCAATAAAAAATGAGACTTAAATAATGTGGAGACAAGAGTGACGCCCATATTTTTTCGCGCCAAATAAGACGCCCACATTATTTGGCGCCTAAATGCTTTTTGGCGCCAAAAATGACGCCACATCCGGAACGCCGACATTTTTGGCGCAAAATAACGTCAAAAAGTGACGCAACTTCCGGCGACACGTATGACGCCGGAAACGGAAATAGAATTTTTGCGCCAAAAAAGTCCGCGCCAAGAATGACGCAATAAAATGAAGCATTTTCAGCCCCCGCGAGCCTAACAGCCCACAGGGAAAAAGTCAAATTTTAAGGTAAGAAAAAATGTTAAATTAAAATGCATTATCCCAAATATGAAACTGACTGTCTGAAAAATAAGGAAAGTTGAACATTCTGAGTCAAGGCAAATAAATGTTTGAATACATATATTTAGAACTTTATAAACAAAGTGCCCAACCATAGCTAGGAGTGTCACAAAAAATAAGACTTACTTACCCCAGGACACTCATCTACATATAGTAGATAGCCAAACCAGTACTGAAACGAGAATCAGTAGAGGTAATGGTATATATAAGAGTATATCGTCGATCTGAAAAGGGAGGTAAGAGATGAATCTCTACGACCGATAACAGAGAACCTATGAAATAGACCCCTTAGAAGGAGATCACTGCATTCAAATAGGCCATACTCCTCACATCCCTCTGACATTCACTGCACGCTGAGAGGAAAACCGGGCCCCAACTTGCTGCGGAGCGCATATCAACGTAGAATCTAGCACAAACTTACTTCACCACCTCCATCGGAGGCAAAGTTTGTAAAACTGAATTGTGGGTGTGGTGAGGGGTGTATTTATAGGCATTTTGAGGTTTGGGAAACTTTGCCCCTCCTGGTAGGAATGTATATCCCATACGTCACTAGCTCATGGACTCTTGCTAATTACATGAAAGAAATGGTTAGCAGCCTTAAATTTACCCTTAGATTTTTTATCCTGAGGCAAAAAAGCTCCCTTCCCCCCAGTGACAGTTGAAATAATAGAATCCAACTGAGAACCAAATAATTTATTACCTTGGAAAGAGAGAGATTGCAACGTTGATTAAGAAGTCATATCAGCATTCCAAGATTTAAGCCATAAAGCTCTTCTAGCTAATATATCTGACATCAATTCTAATGATATAAAAAATGGCATCACAAATGAAATTATTAGCATGTTGAATTAGCTTAACAATGCTATACACATTATGATCTGGTACTTGTTGTGCTAAAGTTTCCAACCAAAAAGTTGAAGCAGCAGCAACATCAGCCAAAGAAATAGCAGGCCTAAGAAGATGACCTGAACATAAATAAGCCTTCCTTAGATAAGATTCAAGTTTCCTATCTAAAGGATCTTTAAAAGAAGTACTATCTGCCGTAGGAATAGTAGTAGGTTTAGCAAGAATAGAGATGGCCCCATCAACTTTGGGGATCTTTTCCCAAAACTCCAATCTATCAGTCGGCAAAGGATATAGTTTCTTAAACCTTGAAGAAGGAGTAAAAGTACCACCCAGTCTATTCCATTCCCTAGAAATTACATCTGAAATAGCATCAGGAACTGGAAAAACCTCTGGAATAACTACATGAGGTTTAAAAACTGAATTTAAACATTTACTCCATCTTTCCTGCCTAGTGTTTAAAAGCTTTTCTGGGAAGCTCCCACCCTACCTGAGCAGTATGCTCTCACCGGTTATTCCCACCTCCTATAACCTCCGATCCAGTACCAGCACATTATTTAGCGTGCCTCAATACAAAAAGAAAGCAGCTCGATCCTCCATTTCCTACAGAGCACCACAATTATGGAACGACCTCCCGCACACTTTCAAACCTTCCCCATGCCTAATATCCTTTAAGAGATCCCTCTCTACATATCTCAAAACAGAATGCACCTGTCATTGTTGATTATATATTTCCTACCTGTTCTATGTTAAATTTTTGTGCATATATCATGTATTATTATTGTTTTGTATTTTATTGTACCCATTGTATCAATGCAATGTTTTGTGTACCCAGGACATACTTGAAAACGAGAGAAATCTCAATGTATCTTTCCTGGTAAAATATTTTATAAACAAATAATATCAAGAGGACTAGTCTCCTCCATATCTAATGCAATCAACACCTCTTTTAATAAAGAACGAATATACTCCATTTTAAATAAGTATGAAGTTTTGTCAGTGTCAATATCTGAGGCAGAATCTTCTGAACCAGATAGATCCTCATCAGAGATAGATAAATCAGAATGCTGTCGGTCATTTAAAAATTCATCAATTTTATGAGAAGTTTTAAAAGACCTTTTACGTTTATTAGAAGGTGGTATGACAGACAAAGCCTTCTGAATGGAATTAGAAACAAATTCTCTCACATTAACAGGAATATCCTGAGCATTAGATGTTGAAGGAACAACAACAGGTAATGGATTAGTACTAATGGAAATATTGTCTGCATTTGAAAGTTTATCATGACAACTAACACAAACTACAGCCGGAGGAACAGTTACCACAAGTTTACAACAAATGCACTTAGCTTTGGTAGAACCAACATCAAACAGTAGATTCTGAGACAGGGTCAGATTGAGACATCTTGCAATATGTAATAGAAAAAATAACATATGAAGCAAAATTATCAATTTCCTTATATGACAGTTTCAGGAATGGGAAAAAATGCAAACAAAATAAGCCTCAGTAAACCAGAAGCAGAATGAATAAAGACTTAATGTCAAAAATCTGGCGCCAAGTATGACGCCCACAACTGACAAAATATTTTTTGGCGCCAAGAACGTCTGCAACAAACACGAGCGTCATAGACAATGCAACTACGTGAAAACTCTCGGCGCCAACTAAGATGCCGGAAATGACGAAATTACGTCAACAAACGTAATTCTCGCACCAAAAACAGTCTCACGCCAAGAATGACGCAATAAATTATAGCATTTTGCGCTCCCGCAAGCCTAACAGCCCGCAATATAGAAAAGAGTCAATTTGAAAATTTCAGGTAAGAAACATTTATTTTTTATTTTTTTTATATGCATTTCCCAAAATGAAACTGGCAGTCTGCAAAAAGGAAATATACTGATTAACCTGAATCATTGCAAATATAAGTACAAAACATATATTTAGAACTTTACATATAAAGTGCCAAACCGTAGCTGAGAGTGTCTTGAATAAAAGAAAACATACTTACCAAAAGACACTCATCTACATAAAGTAGATAGCCAAACCAGTACTGAAACGAGAATCAGTAGAGGTAATGGTATATAAAAGAGTATATCGTCGATCTGAAAAGGGAGGTAGGAGATGAATCTCTACGACCAATAACAGAGAACCTATCAAATAGATCCCCATTAGGATGACCATTGTATTCAATAGGTAATACTCCCTTCACATCCCTCTGTCATTCACTGCACTCTGAGAGGAACCGGGCTTCAGCATGCTGAGAAGCGCATATCAATGTAGAAATCTAGCACAAACTTCACCATCTCCATAGGAGGCAAAGTTTGTAAAACTGAATTGTGGGTGTGGTGGGGGTGTATTTATAGGCATTTTAAGGTTTGGGAAACTTTGCCCCTCCTGGTAGGAATGTATATCCCATACGTCACTAGCTCATGGACTCTTGCCAATTACATGAAAGAAAAGGGTCGGTCTCATGGACTCTTGCCAATATGAAAGAAATGAATTTATCAGGTAAGTACTTACATAAATTATGTTCTCTTTCATGTAATTGGCAAGAGTCCATGCGCTAGTGACGTATGGGATAGTAATACCCAAGATGTGGTACTCCACAGAAGAGTCACTAAAGAGGGAGAAATATGTATGGCAAATACATCAAAACGGTAGAATTTAGTAAATGTATGCAAAGAAGACCAAGATGCTGCTTTGCAAATCTGATCAACTGAAGCTTCATTCTTAAAAGCCCACGAAGTGGAAACTGATCTAGTGATCTCTGAGGCGGGGCCTGACCTGACTCCAAATAAGCCTGATGAATCAAAAGCCAAGAAAATGGCAGAAGCTTTCTGACCTTTCCTAGGACCAGAAAAGACAACAAATAGACTAGAAGTCTTCCTGAAATCTTTAGTAGCTTCAACATAATATTTCAAAGCTCTTACAACATCCAGAGAATGTAAGGATCTCTCCAAAGAATTCTTAGGACACAAAGAGGGAACAACAATTTCCCTATTAATGTTGTTAGAATTCACAACTTTAGGTAAAAATGTAAATGAAATCCGCAAAACTGCCTTATCCTGATAGAAAATGAGAAAAGGAGACTCACAAGAAAGAGCAGATAATTCGGAAACTCTTCTAGCAGAAAAGATAGCCAAAAGGAACAACACTTTCCAAGAAAGTAGTTTAATATCCAAAGAATGTATAGGCTCAAAAGGAGGAGCAAGTAAAGCCTTCAAAATCAAATTAAGACTCCAAGGAGGAGAGATTGATTTAATAACAGGCTTGATATGGACCAAAGCCTGCACAAAACAGTGAATATCAGGGAGCTTAGCAATCTTTCTGTGAAATTAAACAGAAAGAGCAGAGATTTGTCCCTTCAAGGAATTTGCAGACAAACCTTTATCCAAACCATCCTGAAGAAACTGTAAAATTCTAGGAATTCTAAAAGAATGCCAAGAAAATTGATGAGAAAGACACCAAGAAATGTAAATCTTCCAGACTCGATAATATATCTTCCTAGATACAGTTTTACGAGCCTGTAACATAGTATTAATCACAGAGTCAGAGAAACCTCTATGACTGAGAATCAAGCGTTCAATCTCCATACCTTCAAATTTAAGGATTTGAGAACCTGATGGAAAAAACATAATTTATGTAAGAACTTACCTGATAAAT